>NW_024058086.1:67500-150000 GCF_016432855.1 Salvelinus namaycush
CCAAGGCAGTTAACCCACTGTTCCCCTGAACAAGGCTGTTAACCCACTGTGTTCCCCTGAACAAGGCTGTTAACCCACTGTGTTCCCCTGAACAAGGCAGTTAACCCACTGTTCCCCTGAACAAGGCAGTTAACCCACTGTTCCCCTGAACAAGGCAGTTAACCCACTGTTCCCCTGACCAAGGCTGTTAACCCACTGTTCCCTTGACCAAGGAGTTAACCCACTGTTCCCCTGAACAAGGCAGTTAACCCACTGTTCCCCTGAACAAGGCAGTTAACCCACTGTTCCCCTGAACAAGGCAGTTAACCCACTGTTCCCCTGAACAAGGCAGTTAACCCACTGTGTTCCTAGTCCGTCATTGAAAATAAGAATTTGTTCTTAACTTCTTTGGGGGAGGGGGCAGTATTTTCAAGTCCGGATGAAAAGCGTGCCCAGAGTAAACTGCCTGCTACTCAGGCCCAGATCCTAGGATATGCATATTATTAGTAGATTTGGATAGAAAACACTCTGAAGTTTCTAAAACTGTTTGAATGATGTCTGTGAGTATAACAAAACTCATATGGCAGGCAAAAACATGAGAAAAATCCAACCAGGAAGGGGGAAATCTGAGGTTTGTAGGTTTTCAACTCTTTGCTTATCCAAGATACAGTGGAAATGGGGTCATGTTGCACTTCCTAGGGCCTCCACTAGATGTCAACAGTCTTTTGAACCTTGTTTTAGGCTTCTACTGTGAAGTGGGGGCGAATGAGAGGAGATTGAGTAAGGTCTCTCCCAGAGTGCCACAAGCTGACCATGCGCTGACCATGCGCGTTCATGTGAGAGTTAGCTGCGTTCCATCGCATTTCTGAAGAAAAAGAAATTCTCCGGTTCGAAAATTATTGAAGATTTATGTTAAAAACATCCTAAAGATTGATTCTATACATCTATTTGACAAGTTTCTACAGACTGTAACGGAACTTTTTGGACTTTTCGTCCGTACTTTCCGCTGGACTTGCATGCTCGTCATGAGTTTAGATTGTGTACTGAACGCGCAAACAACAAGGAGGAATTTGGACATAAATGATGCACATTATCGAACAAAACAAACATTTATTGTGGAACTGGGTTTCCTGGGAGTGCATTCTGATGAAGATCATCAAAGGTAAGTGAATATTTATAATGCTATTTCTGACTCCAACATGGCGGATATCTCTTTGGGTTGATTTGTCATCTGAGCGCCGTACTCAGATTATTGCATGGTTTGCTTTTTCCGTAAAGTTTTTTTGAAATTTGACACAGCTGTTGCATTAAGGAGAAGTGGATCTAAAATTCCATGCATAACAGTTGTATCTTTTAGCAAAGTTTATTATAAGTATTTTTGTAAATTGATGTAGCTCTCTGCAAAATCACCGGATGTTTTGGAACTACTGAACATAACGCGCCAATGTAAACTCAGATTTTTGGATATAAATATGAACTTTACCGAACAAAACATAAATGTATTGTGTAACATGAAGTCCTATGAGAGTCATCTGATGAAGATCATCAAAGGTTAGTGATTAATTTTATCTCTATTTCTGCTTTTTGAGACTCCTCTCTTTGGCTGGAAAAATTTGTTTTTCTGTGACTAGGTACTGACCTAACATAATCGTTTGGTTTGGTATCGTCGTAAAGCCTTTTTGAAATCGGACACTGTGGCTGGATTTAGAACAAGTGTATCTTTAAAATGGTGTAAAATACATGTATGTTTGAGGAATTTTAATTATGAGATTTCTGTTTGAATTTGGCGCCCTGCACTTTCACTGGCTGTTGTCAAGTCGATCCCGTTAACGGGGTCTCAGCCGTAAGAAGTTTTAAAGGACAAAAAAAAAACACGCACACACACAGAGAGAGACATTGGGTACCAGACCCTACATCACCCCATTGACACACACAGAGAGAGAGAGACATTGGGTACCAGACCCTACATCACCCCATTGACACACACACACACACAGAGAGACATTGGGTACCAGACCCTACATCACCCCATTGACACACACACAGAGAGAGACATTGGGTACCAGACCCTACATCAGTTGGGTACCAGACCCTACATCACACACACACACACACACACACACACACACACACACACACACACACACACACACCCACACACACACACACACCCACACACACACACACACACACACACACACACACACACACACACACACACACACACACAGAGAGAGACATTGGGTACCAGACCCTACATCACCCCATTGACACACACACAGACAGAGAGAGACATTGGGTACCAGACCCTACATCACCCCATTGACACACACACAGACAGAGAGAGACATTGGGTACCAGACCCTACATCACCCCATTGACACAACACAGAGAGACATTGGGTACCAGACCCTACATCACCCCATTGACACACACACAGACAGAGACATTGGGTACCAGACCCTACATCACCCCATTGACACACACACAGAGAGACATTGGGTACCAGACCCTACATCACCCCATTGACAAACACACAGACACACACACACACAGAGAGAGACATTGGGTACCAGACCCTACATCACCCCATTGACACACACACAGAGAGACATTGGGTACCAGACCCTACATCACCCCATTGACACACACACAGACAGAGAGAGACATTGGGTACCAGACCCTACATCACCCCATTGACACACACACACAGAGAGACATTGGGTACCAGACCCTACATCACCCCATTGACACACACACACACAGAGAGACATTGGGTACCATACCCTACATCACCCCATTGACACACACAGAGAGAGAGAGACATTGGGTACCAGACCCTACATCACCCCATTGACACACACACAGAGAGACATTGGGTACCAGACCCTACATCAATTGGGTACCAGACCCTACATCACACACACACACACACACACACACACACACACACACACACACACACACACACACACACACACACACACACACACACACACACACACACACACACACACACACACACACACACACACACACACACACACACACAGGGAAAGAACAGGTAAATTACTTTAGCATTTTTGCTCATTGACAAAATGTTGCTGATTCCTTAGGAGTTATTCTTAGCTTCATATTTTGAAAAAAGGTCTGTTAAGGCAGTGATGCAGTCCTAGTCCATTAGTTTACAGATAAAACACGGTATTACATTTACAACGCTGTTGCTAGTAGTAGTGTGTGGAGGATTCTGTCGTTTTTTCTACTTCGTATTAAACGTCTTTTGAACAGAGAGAAGAAGAAGAAAATATGATAAAATCAAACACAGCAGCCAATTCTGTAGATCCCAGAAAACAGAACAGAACAGCCACTTCTGTAGATCCCAGAGAACAGAACAGAACAGCCACTTCTGTAGATCCCAGAGAACAGAACAGCCACTTCTGTAGATCCCAGAGAACAGAACAGAACACACTTCTGTAGATCCCAGAGACAGAACAGAACAGCCACTTCTGTAGATCCCAGAGAAAAGAACAACATCCACTTCTGTAGATCCCAGAGACAGAACAGAACAGCCACTTCTGTAGATCCCAGAGAACAGAAAGAAACAGCCACTTTGTAGATCCCAGAGAACAGAACAGAACAGCCACTTCTGTAGATCCCAGAGAACAGAACTGAACAGCCACTTCCGTAGATCCCAGAGAACAGAACAGAACAGCCACTTCTGTAGATCCCAGAGAACAGAACAGCCACTTCTGTAGATCCCAGAGAACAGAACAGAACAGCCACTTCTGTAGATCCCAGAGAACAGAACAGAACAGCCACTTCTGTAGATCCCAGAGACAGAACAGAACAGCCACTTCTGTAGATCCCAGAGAACAGAACAGAACAGCCACTTCTGTAGATCCCAGAGAACAGAACAGAACAGCCACTTCTGTAGATCCCAGAGAACAGAACAGAACAGCCACTTCTGTAGATCCCAGAGAACAGAACAGAACAGCCACTTCTGTAGATCCCAGAGAACAGAACAGAACAGCCACTTCTGTAGATCCCAGAGAACAGAACAGAACAGCCACTTCTGTAGATCCCAGAGAACAGAACTGAACAGCCACTTCTGTAGATCCCAGAGAACAGAACAGAACAGCCACTTCTGTAGATCCCAGAGAACAGAACAGAACAGCACTTCTGTAGATCCCAGAGAACAGAACGAACAGCCACTTTGTAGATCCCAGAGAACAGAACAGAACAGCCACTTCTGTAGATCCAGAAACAGACAGAACAGCCACTTCTGTAGATCCCAGAGAACAGAACAGAACAGTCACTTCTGTAGATCCCAGAGAACAGAACTGAACAGCCACTTCTGTAGATCCCAGAGAACAGAACAGAACAGCCACTTCTGTAGATCCCAGAAAACAGAACAGCCACTTCTGTAGATCCAGAGAACAGAACAGAACAGCCACTTCTGTAGATCCAGAGAACAGAACAGAACAGCCACTTCTGTAGATCCCAGAGAACAGAACGAACAGCCACTTCTGTAGATCCCAGAGAACAGAAAAGACAGCCACTTCTGTGATCCCAGAGAACAGAACAGAACAGCCACTTCTGTAGATCCCAGAGAACAGAACAGAACAGCCACTTCTGTAGATCCCAGAGAAACAGAACAGAACAGCCACTTCTGTAGATCCCAGAGAACAGAACAGAACAGCCACTTCTGTAGATCCAGAGAACAGACGAACAGCCACTTCTGATGATCCAGAGAACAGAACAGAACAGCCATTCTGTAGATCCCAGAGAACAGAACAGCCACTTCTGTAGATCCCAGAGAACAGAACAGAACAGCCACTTCTGTAGATCCCAGAGAACAGAACAGAACAGCCACTTCTGTAGATCCCAGAGAACAGAACAGAACATGGAAGGATTAACTCTGTTCTCGTTGGCGCACATCAAGTCAAAAGTTGAACTCGCTAATCGTTGATAAACAGCTAATCATTGATTATAAACCATTTGCCAAAAAAAAGGGTTATTTCCCTTGGGGCCACAGCTCAACCGGTCTCTGACAGAGGGGGGGGGGGGAACAACCATTAGTGTTATTAGTGCTTTTGATTTAATTCTAGTCTGTTCTTCATTAAGGCGATTGATTGAGGGAACGATTGATGCAGGGCAGGGTGCATGCAACCCCATCGTGGCACACTATGCTTTCGTCCCAAATGGCAACATACTCCCTATATACAGTAGTGCATCACTTTCGACCAGAAAGTCCTATTGGTCAAACGTAGTGCACTATCTAAGGAATAGGGTACAGTTTGAGACGCAGCCACAGTCAATCAGAGCTCTGCATGTCATTTCAGGATCCAGCCCCGGCCCCAAAAACACCCTCCCCTTGTCAAATCCAATGCAGATCCTGTGCTTTTAGTCTCCAGCCATGGGTTCAATACATGTGTCCTGAATGCTAATGACCACAGGAGGGAAGGGTGGGGGAGGGAAGGGTGGGGGTGGGGGTGGTGGGGGGGTGGGGGGTGGGGGGGGTGGGGGTAGGCGGGAGTATGGAGAAAAGTGGAGGGAGGGAGTATGGAGACAATTGGAGGGAGTATGAAGAGAAGTGGAGGGAGGGAGGGAGGGAGGGAGGGAGTAGGAGACAAGTGGAGGGAGGGAGGGAGTATGAAGAGAAGTGGAGGGAGGAGGGAGGGAGTATGGAGACAAGTGAAGGGAGGGAGGGAGGAGTATGGAGACAAGTGGAGGGAGGGAGGGAGTATGGAGACAAGTGGAGGGAGGGAGGGAGTATGGAGACAATGTGAGGGAGGGAGGAAGTATGGAGACAATTGGAGGGAGGGAGGGAGTATGAAGAGAAGTGGAGGGAGGGAGGGAGGGAGGGAGTTGGAGACAAGTGGAGGGAGGGAGGGTGTATGAAGAGAAGTGGAGGGAGGGAGGGAGTATGGAGACAAGTGGAGGAGGGGAGGGAGTATGGAGACAAGTGGAGGGAGGGAGGAGTATGGAGACAATGGAGGGAGGGAGGAAGTATGGAGACAATTGGAGGGAGGGAGGGAGTATGAAGAGAAGTGGAGGGAGGGAGGGAGATAGGAGACAAGTGGAGGGAGGGAGGGTGTATGAAGAGAAGTGGAGGGAGGGAGGGAGGGAGGGAGTATGGAGACAAGTGAAGGGAGGGAGGAGTATGGAGACAAGTGGAGGGAGGGAGGAGTATGGAGACAAGTGGAGGGAGGGAGGGAGTATGAGAGAGTGGAGGGAGGGAGGGGTATGGAGACAAGTGGAGGGAGGGAGGGAGTATGGAGACAAGTAAGAGGAGGGAGGGAGTATGAAGAGAAGTGGAGGGAGGGAGGGAGTATGGAGACAAGTGGAGGGAGGGAGGGAGTATGGAGACAAGTGAAAGGAGGGAGGGAGGGTGAAGAGAGGGAGGGAGGGAGGGTGAGAGAGGGAGGGAGTGGGTAGGAGGTAGGAGGGAGGGAATATGGAGAGAGTGGAGGGAGGGATGGAGGGAGGGAGGGAGGGAGTATGGAGAGAAGTGGAGGGAGGGAGGGAGTATGGAGAGAAGTGGAGGGAGGAGTGAGTAGGAGGGAGGGGGTATGGAGAGAAGTGGAGGGAGTGAGTAGGAGGGAGGGAGTATGGAGAGAAGTGGAGTGAGGGAGGAGGGAGGGAGGGGGGGAGGGGGTACAGCTAGCATTAGAAGACATCACGGGCTTATCAATCCTCAGTAGTTCAGCTTTACAGCGTGGTTTAATATTTAAAGGTAATGTTCCCGCTTTAGCGGTGACTGCATTCACGGTAAAACGCTGCATATGTCGGCTCAACGTGAAATTACCTTTAATTTTCTATCACGGGAATCTGTAACGTTTCAGCAAATAGAGCATCTAGTCTATGCGCTAAGCTAGCGCTAATGCTAGTTAGCATTGGCTCACGAAACTACCTTTAACTTCCTGTATACGGGACGTAGAGACTAACGTGGTATCCACGAGTTCATCTGACTCTGGGGAAGTAGATACAGGGGCTTCGTTGGCAAAATCACAAACCCATTTCTTAGTTTTAATTTAACCTTATTTACAAAAAGCCATTTTTTATTAGATTTCAACACATTTTCATATTTAATTGAAAGAAAAAAAACGAAAACATTTTCTGCTTCTCATATTGCCCTTTTGTTCTGTGTCCAGTCCACTTCACATGCTCCTGTGGCACAAATAGAAAAACTAATCCCCTCAAAAACTCAATGTCAAGTTAAAATCCATGTCTCTCCATGTGTTTTTGGAAAATGAGAGGCCTATTTAATTATGTGTCCCAAACGACACCCTATTCCCTAGATAGTGCACTACTTTTGACCTTGTTTGAAAGAAGTACACTAAATAAGGAATAGAATGTAATTTAGAGCGCAATATTGTCTCCCCTTGAGTGTGGTTGATGCTGGCTGCTCCATGCTAAGAGGCCGGTGGGGAGGCTGTCACCATGAAAGGCTCTCACGCTGTTCGTCCCTGTGACCTGCCCGCACCGCCGCTCCCCACCCGCTGCCCACCGACCCTCTGCCATTGATCCTGTCTCTCTCTCTCATCTCTCTCCTCTCTCTCACATCTCTCTCTCCTCTCGTTCTCCTCTCTCTCTCCTCTTTCTCCTCTCTCTCTCCTCTCTCCTCTCTCTCTCTCTCACATCTCGCTCTCTCTCTCTCCTCTTTCTCCTCTCTCTCTCCTCTTTCTCCTCTTTCTCCTCTCTCTCTCCTCTCTCTCTCTCTCACATCTCGCTCTCTCTCTCCTCTCTTTCTCCTCTCTCCTCTTTCTCTCATCCTCCTCTCTCTCTCCTCTCTCTCCTCTCTCTCTCTCTCTCTCTCACATCTCACTCTCTCTCTCCTCTCTTTCTCCTCTCTCCTCTTTCTCCTCTCTCTCTCTCATCCTCCTCTCTCTCCTCTTTCTCCTCTCTCTCCTCTCTCTCTTTCTCCTCTTTCTCCTCTCTCCCCTCTCTCTCTCTCTCCTCTCTCTCTCTCTCTCTCTCTCTCTTCTCTCTCACTCTCTCTCTCTCTCCTCTCTCCTCTCTCCTCTCTCTCTCTCCTCTCTCTCTCTCTCCTCTCTCTCTCTCTCCTCTCTCCTCTCTCCTCTCTTCTCTCTCCTCTCTTCTCTCTCTCTCTCTCTCTCTTCTCTCTCTTCTCTCTTCTCTCTCTCTGCTCTCTCTCCTCTCTCTCTCTCTCTCTCTCTCTCTCTCTCTCTTCTCTCTCTTCTCTCTTCTCTCTCTCTGCTCTTTCTCCTCTCTCTCTCTCTCTCTTCTCTCTCTTCTCTCTTCTCTCTCTCTGCTCTTTCTCCTCTCTCCTCTCTCTCTTTCTCCTCTTTCTCCTCTCTCCCCTCTCTCTCTCTCTCTTCTCTCTCTCTCTCTCTCTCTGCTCTTTCTCCTCTCTCTCTCTCTCTCTGCTCTTTCTCCTCTCTCTCTTTCTCCTCTTTCTCCTCTCTCCCCTCTCCCCTCTCTCTCTCTCTCCTCTCTCTCTCTCTTCTCTCTCTTCTCTCTCACTCTCTCTGCTCTTTCTCCTCTCTCCCCTCTCTCTCTCTCTCTCTCTCTCCTCTCTCTCTCTCTTCTCTCTCTTCTCTCTCTCTCTCTCTGCTCTTTCTCCTCTCTCTCTCTCTGCTCTTTCTCCTCTCTCTCTCTCTTCTCTTTCTCCTCTCTCTCTCCTCCTCTTTCCACAGCGCCGTTTATCGTATCACTGAACCCTAATGACGAACATCCCCAACCAACCCAAAATGATTTCTTCAGTACAACAGTACTTCTCCAAACCGAAATGATTTCTCCTCGGAGAGCAGAAGATCACTCATATAAGGCAGCAGAGTCAGATAAAGCCGGACTTGTTCTGTCAATAAATGCATAGTTGTTCCTCACAACACATTAAACGTTTTGATGGAAAAGTTCATCTCTATGCTTGGCGATCACGCTAAGATATATTTACTATCACGGACCCCTGAAACAAAACATATTCCTCCACAGAGAGAAAAGTAGTGCCATGGAAGGACACCATAAAGGTATGCTTATTCTTGTTCAGTTTTTTTACTCACATCTGAAGCTTGCAGATCACTCTTCTGTAGCACGGTACTTCCGCAGTACTTCACAATACCACCTTTTTACCGAAGGTAGGAAAAGATGCTCTTAAAACCTCTTAACCTTGGCTATTCCTTGACCTGTTTTGAATGTGATCTGAGTGTGCATTAAAACAAACAGAGATTATTAAGATAGGGCAACATTGCGACGTTACAACAGGGCGACATCACAACAGGGCGACATCACAACAGAGCAACATTACAACAGGGCAACATTACAACATGGCAACATCACAACAGGGCGACATTACAACAGGGCGACATCACAACAGGGCGACATCACAACAGGGCGACATCACAACAGGGCGACATCACAACAGGGCGACATCACAACAGGGCGACATCACAACATGGCAACATCACAACAGGGCAACATCACAACAGGGCGACATTACAACAGGGCGACATCACAACAGGGCGACATCACAACAGGGCGACATCACAACAGGGCGACATCACAACAGGGCGACATCACAACAGGGCGACATTACAACATCACAACAGGGCAACATCACAACAGGGCAACATCACAACAGGGCAACATCACAACAGGGCAACATTACAACAGGGCAACATTACAACAGGGCAACATTACAACAGGGCAACATTACAACAGGGCAACATTACAACAGGGCAACATTACAACAGGGCAACATCACAACAGGGCAACATCGCGACGTTACAACAGGGCGACGTTACAACATGGCGACGTTACAACAGGGCGACGTCACAACAGGGCGACGTCACAACAGGGCGACGTCTCAACAGGGCGACGTCACAACAGGGCGACGTCACAACAGGGCGACGTCACAACAGGGCGACGTCACAACAGGGCGACGTCACAACAGGGCGACGTCACAACAGGGCGACGTCACAACAGGGCAACGTCACAACAGGGCAACGTCACAACAGGGCAACATCACAACAGGGCAACATCACAACAGGGCAACATCACAACAGGGCAACATCACAACAGGGCAACATCACAACAGGGCAACATCACAACAGGGCAACATCACAACAGGGCAACATCACAACAGGGCAACATCACAACAGGGCAACATCACAACAGGGCAACATCACAACAGGGCAACATCACAACAGGGCAACATCACAACAGGGCAACATCACAACAGGGCAACATCACAACAGGGCAACATTACAACAGGGCAACATTACAACAGGGCAACATTACAACAGGGCAACATTACAACAGGGCAACATTACAACAGGGCAACATTACAACAGGGCAACATTACAACAGGGCAACATTACAACAGGGCAACATTACAACAGGGCAACATTACAACAGGGCAACATTACAACAGGGCAACATTACAACAGGGCAACATTACAACAGGGCAACATTACAACAGGGCAACATTACAACAGGGCAACATTACAACAGGGCAACATTACAACAGGGCAACATTACAACAGGGCAACATTACAACAGGGCAACATTACAACAGGGCAACATTACAACAGGGCAACATTACAACAGGGCAACATTACAACAGGGCAACATCACAACAGGGCAACATCACAACAGGGCAACATCACAACAGGGCAACATTACAACAGGGCAACATCACAACAGGGCAACATCACAACAGGGCAACATCACAACAGGGCAACATCACAACAGGGCAACATCACAACAGGGCAACATCACAACAGGGCAACATCACAACAGGGCAACATCACAACAGGGCAACATTACAACAGAGCAACATTACAACAGAGCAACATTACAACAGAGCAACATCACAACATGGCAACATTACAACAGGGCAACATCACAACAGGGCAACATCACAACAGGGCAACATCACAACAGGGCAACATCACAACAGGGCAACATCACAACAGGGCAACATCACAACAGGGCAACATCACAACAGGGCAACATTACAACAGGGCAACATCACAACAGGGCAACATCACAACAGGGCAACATCACAACAGGGCAACATCACAACAGGGCAACATCACAACAGGGCAACATTACAAAATGGCAACGTTACAACAGGGCAACATTACAACATGGCAACATGGCAACATTACAACATGGCAACATCACAACAGAGCAACATTACAACAGGGAAACATTACAACAGAGCAACATTACAACAGGGAAACATTACAACAGGGAAACATTACAACAGAGCAACATTACAACAGGGAAACATTACAACAGAGCAACATCACAACAGGGCAACATTACAACAGGGCAACATTACAAAATGGCAACGTTACAACAGGGCAACATTACAACATGGCAACATGGCAACATTACAACATGGCAACATCACAACAGAGCAACATTACAACAGGGAAACATTACAACAGAGCAACATTACAACAGGGAAACATTACAACAGGGAAACATTACAACAGGGAAACATTACAACAGAGCAACATTACAACAGGGAAACATTACAACAGAGCAACATCACAACAGGGCAACATTACAACAGGGCAACATTACAACAGAGCAACATTACAACAGAGCAACATTACAACAGGGCAACATTACAACAGGGCAACATTACAACAGGGCAACATTGCAACATGGCAACATTACAACAGGGCAACATTACAACATGGCAACATTACACTAGGGCAACATCACAACAGGGCAACATTACAACAGGGCAACATTACAACAGAGCAACATTACAACAGGGCAACACCTAACAGACCTTACAGACCTCATAGACCTGAACAAGGCTGCATAGCTAGAGAGTAGTCAAATCCTGACTGACAAAGCTGTGGAGATCGGCTTGGCCTGGAAATGTGACAGCGGCCACAGTATGTCTCTACGACTGACGTGTTCTCCTCTTCTATGTTTAGGCTCCTTATGTTTAAAAAAAAAATAGACGTCAAATCATATACACTCTTAGAAAAAAAAGGCTTCCATAAAGGGTTGTTACCTGATGGGGCGGCAGGGTAGCCTAGTGGTCAGAGCGTTGGACTAGTAACCGAAAGGTTGCAAGTTCAAATCCCCCGAGCTGACGAGGTACAAATCTGTCGTTCTGCCCCTGAACAAGGCAATTAACCCACTGTTCCTAGGCCGTCATTGTAAATAAGAATTTGTTCTTAACTGACTTGCCTTGTTAAATAAAGGAAAAAAATAAAAAGGGTTGTTACCTGTCATTGAGTTGGAAGTGAAGTGGCCAATCAATAGTTGAAACAATAACCTGCCACTTTTTAGGTGAAATCTGAGGGGACGAGGATGGAGAATATGTTATGGCTATTCGTAGACAGAGCTGTGCGTGTAAGAACTAGACCATTCATAAGATTAACATGATCGTTTTAACTCTGTTTTGAGAGGGCTATACAGTTTGTTTACATGTACTTTGTTTTACAAACTTTGTAGTAAATAAAACAAGCTTATATGTTGGGTTCTGATAGAGTGTGACAGCTGAACTAAACGCATGAGGCATTTATAAGTTATATTTTTCAAGAATCAAGGGGCACATATCATACATTTCTAAGTACAAAATTACAATCTGGACTCAGCGGTAGATGTAACATAGTAAATGTTAATCCGATATACTCCAATTAGTATGACATGTTACGTTTCGTATGGTATGTGTTTTTTTTGCTGGATGTCCATCATGCATTTCCTAAGATATGTTATGAATTTTAATTAATTTGAAATGTTATGAATTGTATTTTGGTACAATACTGTATGACACGAATTGCAAATCGTACAATATGTTACAAATTTGCAAACGTATGATATGTTCCGAGTTCAAATTTGTTGTGCCTAACATTCGCTAGGTGGCTAACGTTAGCAACCACCCTACTTTTGTTTTTTTTGCCTTAAGTAACTTCTTCTGTCTTATGTAACCACACCAAGCATAACACGTCATACTAATATGAGTATCGCGGATTGACACCCATTTTATTTTATGCATTTAATCCTACCTGATTGCTGAAATCCGATCAGATAATGTTGACAGACTTGGGCCAAGGGGATCTGGCCACTGGAGCGTTTGACCTCTCCTATATCTGTCAGTTTGACCAAGCTATGTAAAAAACACTTTACATTTTCTCTGCAAAAAAGTATATTTTTCCCCCATCTGGACTGAAGCCAAGCCACAAAATCAGTGTTGCCTGTCTAATATGCTATAATATGCTAATAAGCTACGGTATAATACGCTAATAAGCTACGGTATAATACGCTAATAAGCTACGGTATAATACGCTAATAAGCTATGCTGTATTATGCTAATAAGCAATGCCATAATATGCTAATAAGCTATGCTATAATACGCTAATAAACCATGATATAATATGCTAATAAGCTATGCTATAATATGCTAATAAAATATGCTATAATAAGAGAATAACCCATGCTATAATATGCTAATAAGCTATGCTGTAATATGCTAATACGCTATGCTATACTATGGTAATACATTATGCCATAATATGCTAATAAGCGATGCTATAATATGCTAATAAGCTATGTTATAATATGGTAATACATTATGCCATAATATGCTAATAACCCATGCTATAATATGCTAATAAGCTATGCCATAATATGCTAATAAGATAAACTATTCGAGTGTTGACAATTTAAATCAATCCTTTTCACTATAATTTCTGTCTGAGGACAAAGAATATTCCCCGACCACATTTATTAAAAGATGTTTAAAAATAACAAAAGTGACTATTTGATTTGAACTCATGTCCACATTTCTTTCCCCTTTAGACCTCTTCTAAAAGTTTATATTTGTGCATGTCCTTTATAGTAACTTCCCAGATGTTGTTCAGTTTTTTGTTGTTGTGCTTGTTTACTTGGCATGACAGAAGATAGCATCAGAATGGTTTTGCCATTTACCTTTTTATCATCCCTAAACCCAAAACACCCGTCCTATCTTTAAGGTTCCACAGGCTGTGAGGATTCAGGGAAAAAAACGGAAGTGACTTCTGTCAACTGTAATCTCTAAAACGTTCCTTTTGTAAATATATTATAAAATAAGCCTATTGGATTGGCGGGGATGTGTTTAACGTTTGATGTCCGTGTTGGTGTATTATCTGGGTGTAAATTATATGAAAAGGACATGACAAGAAGGGAGAATGTGGCCCTTTGTTAGTGTCATCTCAATAAGCATCCCTAGGAGGGACAGTGTTTATGGGGACAAACGTATTGCTGCTATCTCACTGCTAACCCTTAAAAGGCTAAAAGCGACCTCTGATTTGACCTGTTTTTTTGGGCTCGTCAAGAAATAGTGGCAGCCATGACAGAAGCCAAGCGTGAGTTGACTTGTGGGGGTGTAGTTTGATGCGGGCGTTTCTCGGGCATGTCCTTGCCACCATCAAGACACACCCATCTGTCAGTGCCTTGTCCGCAGCTGTTTCACCCCACTCAATCACGACAAACAAAACCGCCTGCAGGTAGAGTTCAATAACTACAGACAGCAGCAGCTACTCTTGCTAAAGCAGCAGCTACTCTTCCTGGGGGTCCACACAAAACATGAAACATGACATAATGCAGAACATTAATAGACAATAACAGCTCCGGGACAGAACTCCATCAATAATGACAATGGCACACGTAGCCTACATATCAATACAGACACACAAACTGTCTAGGTCCAATAGGGGAGAGGCGTGGTGCCGTGAGGTGTTGCTTTATCTGTTTATTGAAACCAGGTTTGCTGTTTATTTGAGCCATATGAGATGGAAGTTCCATGCAATAATGGCTCTACGTAGCAGAGTTATGTATGGTGTATGGTGTAATGTCGGAGGATGCTTCAATAGGTAGCCTACGCTCTTAGAAGAAAGGGTTCTTCTAAGAGGTTATTTGTCTGTCCCCATAGGATAACCCTGTTTGGTTCCAGGTTAAACTGTTCTGGGTTCCATGTAGAAACCTCTGTGGAAATGGTTCTACATGGAACCCAATGGGTGTTCTACCTGAAACAAAAAATGTTTATTGAAAGGGTTCTCCTATGTGGAGAAGAGTGTACAGAGAAATAAGAGACAAATGCAATTACTGAATTTATGTAGATATTCTAAACTAAATGTTTAGATAACTTTCAAATGTAGTAACAGGTCCATGTAGAATGAACAACCCTTTACATAATATCATAGAAGAAGTGTTCTGCTAATTCAACAATGTGCATCTTTCATTGTCATTCCCAGCCGATACAGGTACTGGGCCTGTCAGCATTTTGTCTGCTAGTAATGGGGTTACCATGGAAACATGTCAGAGTGGTCATATCTCCCTGTGTGGCGGTAATGGGGTTACCATGGTAACATGTCAGAGTGGTCATATCTTCCTGTGTGGTGGTAATGGGGTTACCATGGTAACATGTCCGAGTGGTCATACGTGTGTGGTGTCCCCTATACAACAGGAGTTCCCTGATCCTGGTGCAGAATACAGAGGGTTTCTACCTCCCCTTGCTGACTGAAAAACATTTGATTCAATAATAAAAAAGACAATACAAGTAAAAGTTGTGTCTAGTAAAATTTGAATGCAGAGTGCCAGGTCTCTCTCTCTCCATTCAGAGACATCAGTATCTAGCCTGTCTGTCAGGTCTCTCTCCATTCAGAGACATCAGTATCTAGCCTGTCTGTCAGAGTGTCAGGTCTCTGTCCATTCAGAGACATCAGTATCAGAGACATCAGTATCTAGCCTGTCTGTCAGAGTGCCAGGTCTCTCTCCATTCAGAGACATCAGTATCTAGCCTGTCTGTCAGAGTGCAGGGTCTCTCTCCACTCAGAGATATCAGTATCTAGCCTGTCTGTCAGAGTGCCAGGTCTCTCTCCATTCAGAGACATCAGTATCTAGCCTGTCTGTCAGTGTCAGGTCTCTGTCCATTCAGAGACATCAGTATCTAGCCTGTCTGTCAGAGTGCCAGGTCTCTCTCCATTCAGAGACATCAGTATCTAGCCTGTCTGTCAGTGCCAGGTCTCTGTCCATTCAGAGAAATCAGTATCTAGCCTGTCTGTCAGAGTGCCAGGTCTCTCTCCATTCAGAGACATCAGTATCAGAGACATCAGTATCTAGCCTGTCTGTCAGAGTGCCAGGTCTCTCTCCATTCAGAGACATCAGTATCTAGCCTGTCTGTCAGAGTGCCAGGTCTCTCTCCATTCAGAGACATCCGTATCTAGCCTGTCTGTCAGTGCCAGGTCTCTGTCCATTCAGAGACATCAGTATCTAGCCTGTCTGTCAGAGTCCCAGGTCTCTCTCCATTCAGAGACATCAGTATCTAGCCTGTCTGTCAGAGTGTCAGGTCTCTGTCCATTCAGAGACATCAGTATCTAGCCTGTCTGTCAGAGTGCCAGGTCTCTGTCCATTCAGAGACATCAGTATCTAGCCTGTCTGTCAGAGTGCCAGGTCTCTGTCCATTCAGAGACATCAGTATCTAGCCTGTCTGTCAGAGTGCCAGGTCTCTCTCCATTCAGAGACATCAGTATCTAGCCTGTCTGTCAGAGTGCCAGGTCTCTCTCCATTCAGAGACATCAGTATCTAGCCTGTCTATCAGAGTGCCAGGTCTCTCTCCATTCAGAGACATCAGTATCTAGCCTGTCTGTCAGAGTGCCAGGTCTCTGTCCATTCAGAGACATCAGTATCTAGCCTGTCTGTCAGTGCCAGGTCTCTCTCCATTCAGAGACATCAGTATCAGAGACATCAGTATCTAGCCTGTCTGTCAGAGTGTCAGGTCTCTCTCCATTCAGAGACATCAGTATCTAGCCTGTCTGTCAGAGTGCCAGGTCTCTGTCCATTCAGAGACATTAGTATCTAGCCTGTCTGTCAGAGTGCCAGGTCTCTGTCCATTCAGAGACATCAGTATCTAGCCTGTCTGTCAGAGTGCCAGGTCTCTGTCCATTCAGAGACATCAGTATCTAGCCTGTCTGTCAGAGTGCCAGGTCTCTGTCCATTTAAAGACATTAGTATCAAGCCCGTCTGTCAGTCTGAACTTCATCACATCATCTTGCTAGTCCCCATGTGCTGGCTCCATACATGTTTCTGTGAACACACACACACACACACACACACACACACACAGTCACTGTTCTATTAACATTGGCAGTTAGTCACTTTATCCTAAAGGGGCACATTTTATTTTTTTGGGGTGGGTGGGGTGGAGGGGGGGGGTTCTTGCAATGGCAATACATTGAATTCTGCTTCTATCACGCGATACCACAGTAAACATAACGTTAAAATGCGGAGACTCTAAGATCATTGAGTGCCAGGTTGGCGTGAAATCTGTAGCCCATCTTGGCTGCACTTTATCAGAGTAAAATAGGGTCCTTCCAGCAGTCATAAGGACAGCTGGAGGACAGCTGGAGGACAACTAGTGGACAGCTAGAGGACAGCTAGAGGACAGCTAGAGGACAACTGGAGGACAGCTGGAGGACAGCTAGAGGACAACTGGAGGACAGCTAGAGGACAGCTGGAGGACAGCTGGAGGACAGCTGGAGGACAGCTAGAGTACAGCTAGAGGACAGCTAGAGGACAACTGGAGGACAGCTGGAGGACAGCTAGAGGACAGCTAGAGGACAACTGGAGGACAGCTGGAGGACAGCTAGAGGACAACTGGAGGACAACTGGAGGACAACTGGAGGACAACTGGAGGACAGCTAGAGGACAGCTAGAGGACAGCTAGAGGACAGGTAGAGGACAGGTAGAGGACAGGTAGAGGACAGGTAGAGGACAGCTAGAGGACAGCTAGAGGACAGCTAGAGGACAACTGGAGGACAGCTAGAGGACAGCTGGAGGACAGCTGGAGGACAGCTGGAGGACAGCTGGAAGACAGCTGGAAGACAGCTGGAGGACAGCTGGAGGACAGCTGAAGGACAACTGGAGGACAACTGGAGGACAACTGGAGGACAACTGGAGGACAACTGGAGGAGAGCTGGAGGACAACTGGAGGACAGCTGGAGGACAACTGGAGGACAACTGGAGGACAACTGGAGGAGAGCTGGAGGACAACTGGAGGACAGCTGGAGGACAACTGGAGGAGAGCTGGAGGACAACTGGAGGAGAGCTGGAGGACAACTGGAGGAGAGCTGGAGGACAACTGGAGGACAGCTGGAGGACAACTGGAGGACAACTGGAGGACAGCTGGAGGACAGCTGAAGGACAACTGGAGGACAACTGGAGGACAACTGGAGGACAACTGGAGGAGAGCTGGAGGACAACTGGAGGACAGCTGGAGGACAACTGGAGGACAGCTGGAGGACAACTGGAGGACAACTGGAGGACAACTGGAGGACAGCTGGAGGACAACTGGAGGACAACTGGAGGAGAGCTGGAGGACAGCTGGAGGACAGCTGGAGGACAACTGGAGGACAACTGGAGGACAGCTGGAGGACAACTGGAGGACAACTGGAGGACAGCTGGAGGACAGCTGGAGGACAGCTGGAGGAAGGCAGGTAGAGGTGCAAACGAGTGTTGGATTTATTTAAACAGCGCTGGTGTTTCAAAGATGATGGTGATGTATACAAATATGTTTTAAATTATTTTTTTACCTTTATGTATATATATATAAATATATACTGTATATATACACACACACACAGTTCAGACTTCAAAATGTCAGCATTCAAAAGAAAAAAGCCTCTCATCAAGGAACCTGTCTTTCCGTAACCAAACATTCTAAATGAATGTGGGAATATGTTGTGATTAACATTTTCCCTTCGACTGAAATCATTACGGTTTAGTATTTATACCCCCCCCCTCCCCTTAAACACACACCACCCATACTAATGGACATGTGACAGTAAGGCAGAATGTCACATTCCAAATGAGCACTGGGTAAAAGATACAGTACATATTGACCAACATAGTATGTGTATTTGGTGCATGAGGACTGTCGGAGCAAATAAAGGAGGATCATAGCATTTGGCCCGAGGCAGATGAACACTTTTCCCTGGCCCTAAACACTGTCCACTGATCTTTAGACGATGCGGGGGGCATAAACTCCCCGCATGGGCCTTTGTTGAGGCAGGTAAGACAGCATTCTCTCTCGAACGATGCACAGTGGAGATGAGAAGCATTTTTTTCTCCAGTTTTGTTATGGGACCAGTGGAGTCAAACCTAACCTCCCCAGTGGAGTCAAACCTAACCCCCCCCCCCCCCCCTACACACATAGTGGTGCCCCCCCCCTACACACATAGTGGTGCCCCCCCCCTACACACACAGTGGTGCCCCCCCCCCCCCTACACAGTGGTGCCCCCTCCCCTACACACACAGTGGTGCCCCCCCCCCTACATGCACAGTGGTGCCCCCCCCCTACATGCACAGTGGTGCCCCCCCCCCCCACACAGTGGTGCCCCCCCCCCACACAGTGGTGCCCCCCCCCCCCTACACACACAGTGGTGCCCCCTCCCCTACACACACACAGTGGTGCCCCCTCCCCTACACACACAGTGGTGCCCCCCCCTACATACACAGTGGTGCCCCCCCCCTACATGCACAGTGGTGCCCCCCCCCTACATGCACAGTGGTGCCCCCTCCCCTACACACAGTGGTGCCCCCCCCCCCCACAGTGGTGCCCCCCCCCCCCCCACAGTGGTGCCCCCCCCCCCCCTACACACAGTGGTCCCCCCCTACACACAGTGGTGCCCCCCCCCCCCACCTACACACAGTGGTTCCCCCCCCCCCTACACACAGTGGTGCCCCCCCCCCCTACACACAGTTGTCCCCCCCCCCCCTACACACAGTGGTGCCCCCCCCCCTACACACACAGTGGTGCCCCCCCCTACACACAGTGGTCCCCCCCCCCCCTACACACAGTGGTGCCTACACACACAGTGGTGCCCCCCCCCCCCCCTACACACAGTGGTGCCCCCCCCCCCACACACACAGTGGTGCCCCCCCCCCCCTACACACAGTGGTGCCCCCCCCCCCTACACACACAGTGGTGCCCCCCCCCCCCCCACACACAGTGGTGCCTCACCCCCCCCCCCTACACACAGTGGTGCCTCCCCCCTACACACAGTGGTGCCCCCCCCCCCCTACACACAGTGGTCCCCCCCCCCCCACACAGTGGTCCCCCCCCACACAGTGGTGCCCCCCCCCCTACACACAGTGGTCCCCCCCCCCCCTACACACAGTGGTGCCCCCCCCCTACACACACAGTGGTGCCCCCCCCCTACATGCACAGTGGTGCCCCCTCCCCTACACACAGTGGTGCCCCCCCCCCCCCCACAGTGGTGCCCCCCCCCCCCCTACACACAGTGGTCCCCCCCTACACACAGTGGTGCCCCCCCCCCCCACCTACACACAGTGGTTCCCCCCCCCCCTACACACAGTGGTGCCCCCCCCCCCTACACACAGTTGTCCCCCCCCCCCCTACACACAGTGGTGCCCCCCCCCCTACACACACAGTGGTGCCCCCCCCTACACACAGTGGTCCCCCCCCCCCCTACACACAGTGGTGCCTACACACACAGTGGTGCCCCCCCCCCCCCCTACACACAGTGGTGCCCCCCCCCCCACACACACAGTGGTGCCCCCCCCCCCCTACACACAGTGGTGCCCCCCCCCCCCTACACACACAGTGGTGCCCCCCCCCCCCCCTACACACAGTGGTGCCTCACCCCCCCCCCCCTACACACAGTGGTGCCTCCCCCCTACACACAGTGGTGCCCCCCCCCCCCCTACACACAGTGGTCCCCCCCCCCCCACACAGTGGTCCCCCCCCACACAGTGGTGCCCCCCCCCCCCTACACACAGTGGTCCCCCCCCCCCCTACACACAGTGGTGCCCCCCCCCTACACACACAGTGGTGCCCCCCCCCCCCCCCCCCCCCCTACACACAGGAAGAGGGTTGGACTGAAAAACCACAGGACAGCAGATCTCCAGGAAGAGGGTTGGACTGAAAACATACAGGACAGTAGATCTCCAGGAAGAGGGTTGGACTGAAAACCTACAGGACAGTAGATCTCCAGGAAGAGGGTTGGACTGAAAACATACAGGACAGTAGATCTCCAGAGAGAGGGTTGGACTGAAAACCTACAGGACAGTAGATCTCCAGGAAGAGGGTTGGACTGAAAACCTACAGGACAGTAGATCTCCAGAGAGAGGGTTGGACTGAAAACATACAGGACAGTAGATCTCCAGGAAGAGGGTTGGACTGAAAACCTACAGGACAGTAGAGCTCCAGGAAGAGGGTTGGACTGATAACCTACAGGACAGTAGATCTCCAGGAAGAGGGTTGGACTGTAAACCTACAGGACAGTAGATCTCCAGGAAGAGGGTTGGGCATTCCTGGTTTACATCAATTAAATCAAATCAAATTTTATTTGTCACATACACATGGTTAGCAGATGTTAATGCGAGTGTAGCGAAATGCTTGTGCTTCTAGTTCCGACAATGCAGTAACAACCAACAACAATTATGTTTCACAATTGGGTTATCAAAGTAATGAAGTGGGTTTCTGCTGTATTTGTACAAATGATGAGCCTGTGAAAGCTGTTTTTGCCACTGATAGGTGAAGGTTGCTGACCAGATATCTGCCAGCTTGTGGCTGACTGTTCCATTCATACGATAGCTCACAGCGAGGGCATGTCTAGATGATGTGGAGGAGGGCCTTCTTGCTGGTCTTCACTATGCTGCATGTTCAGCTGCAAACTGGACATCTTTCTAACACCTGCAGAAAGCAATCTTACGAGGTGGTGTTGACCGGGAGGGCCTGTGACAGGGTGATATAATAGACAGCCAAGTGGTCAATTGCATTTTGTTCTAAAGAAAGGACATTGTTTTTTTGCTAATGCACTTCACAACCAAACTGATTGTACTAGTTGAACAGTACTGTAACTGCTTGACTGAGGAATTAGCCTGCTAGTTTATCAACCCGGATATTTTTTAAATACACCTTTTCACATAACACACATTACCTGTTGTTGTTGAGGAAGCCGTCATCAGGGCAGTAACTTAGGTCTCTATCAGAGGTCTTATCGATGGCGTGTCCTTTTCATAGGAGTTGAGGGAGACTGGCAACAACGGAGGAGGTGTCACAAGGGTACTTGTGTCGCATGACACTTTTATCCAGAGGTCTTGCCTGACAAGCTGTGAAAATAGCAAGTACAAAGTTGCTAAAACATTGCAGGACATGTTATGATACCCACTTTTGCTCCTTCTGGTAGGTCCCGGCATCCGTTCATGACCAGGGGATTAGTCTGCCACCCAACTGTGTAATTTGTCTAATAGAAAAACAGGGTCAACAGTTGTTATCATCCCTCAATTATAGACATAGTTTGAGAAATAACGTAATCTTGTTTGAAAGCTGATTCTACGCTTTACAGATGTAGACTGACTGGCTCCAAATTAGATTCAGGCCAGTGACGCTGTTACACTATGCAACCAACTGTGATGTTTTGTTATGGCCACTGGGTTGGTTTTGGTTTGCTGGTGCTAGTTAGTACACTGCTGCATCCACTACTTATTTTTTGCCCTAGACATGGGTTACACCTGGGAGGCTAAGTGACTGTTTTGTCTAAATTACACAAACATAGTGGCATGGAAATATGATGACATTGCTAAAGTAGGCAAATAATTAGTAGAAAAAAACTTTTACATATTTTGATGTCGTCTAGTTTAATCTAGAGCGATGCCAATGTTGCTATCACTGTTGCTAGCAAAGTTAGTCAAAAATAGCTAGCAATGCTAATGTTCGCTAGCTAAAATGCGGTGGTACCCTCAATCTAAGATAGCTGGCTAAAGTTATACTGCGTCTAAAGTCAATCTGGCGACATCACAATCATCGACAAAATATATTAAGGTAGGCTAAAAGTCAGCTATATTAGCGATTACGGTGATAATGATTATCAAAATAACCACTGTTCAAAAAATATAAATGCAAAATGCAACAATTTCAAAGATTTTACTGATTTATAGTTCACATAAAGGAAATCAGTCATGTGAAATAAATGCATTAGGCTCTAATCTATGGATTTCACATGACTGGGCACAGATACCTTTAAAAACAAAAAGTTAGGGATGTGAATCAAAAAAGGAGATAGTATCTGGTGAGACAACCATCTCCTTCACATAGAGTTGATCAAGGTGATTGTGGCCTGTGGAATGTTGGCCATGGAAGAACTGGGACATTTTTAGATTCCAGGAATTGTGTAGAGATCCTTGCGACATGGGGCCGTGCATTATCATGCTGAAACATGAGGTGATGGCGGAGGATGAATGGCACGACAATGGGCCTCAGGATCTCGTCCCGGTATCTCTGTGGCTGGGGGGGGGGGGGGGGGGGCTTTACTTGGCTCATCGTGCTGTAGTGACTCCTTGTGGCAGGCTGGGTGCCTGCAGGCTGACTCCGGTCGTCAGTTGAATGGTGTTTTTTTTTTTTTTTTTTTTTTTTTTCTAGGGGTGGATCAGCTTAATATTGCGGAAAGAATGTTGCTTCCAATGTAATTGTCTGCATCATTTCCAATCCCCCATATTTTTTGGGGTAAATATATATATCCATACACGTATGCATACATATACACATATATACATACACATACCTATATAGACATACATACTTTTTTAAAGAGTATACCTTTATTATTATTCCCCGCAAACCCTACCACCGATCCCCCAATTGGAGTAAACTGATAAACATTTCTGTTTTTACCTTCAATTTATACATCTTATACACATTTTACAGACACAGTCTACTTTATAATAGTTCTCTCTTGTTTGTTCTTAGTCCTTCCTCTATTTCTGTTGTCCATCCAGTTTGATTTCCACTTGTAACTGTGCTATTTCACAAAAGCTCCGCACCTATACACATTTCACAGATCCCGTATGCCCTACATTGTTTATCTTGTTATTAGTCCCACCCTTCAGCTCCACTCAACCCTTCCCATCTATCTTCCAACATCATCCATTTCGGATTTTTATTTGCCATATATTTTTCAACTGTGCTGTGATGCTTCACAAAAGATTTGAATCTTCCTATTCTCATAGCTTCCACGGATTGTAAATTAAAAATAAACATTTTTGCTAAAATAATTATTATATTATTGATTGATTGACTATGGCTTTTCAAATCCCCCAGTATTGCTATCTGTAGCGTTAGTTCTACGCAAATGTTGCAATTCTTCAGCCATTCCTGGACCTGTCACCAAAAACGAGCTACATACGGACAATACCAAAATAAATGATCTAATGACTCTGCCTCCTCACAGCAGAATCTGCAGAGCTGGGAAGATTGTATCCCCCATATATATAACATTCTATTAGTTGCAAGAATTTTGTACAGTAATTTAAATTGAAAAATTCGAAGTTTTGAATCCGGCGTTGTTTTGCGTATCAATTCATAAACCATGAGCCATGGAATGGGTACATCGAAAATCTCTTCCCAACTATTTTGCAATTTATATGGCACAGCTGTCAGTTTTTTGGTCCTTAAATTAAATTGGTATATGTTTTTATTTATCACACTTTTCTTTAACCATTTATGTTCTTTAATATAGGGCCGACATACAAGTTCCTTACTTTTTTCCCCTTCTACTTGCCTCTTCCATTTTTGTGGTAATGCTGCAATTAATTGGTTGTAATTTTGGGTAGAGCAGACATTTCCATATGTCTGTGTTAGCTGCATGTGTGACATTACTCCACCAGTCCTATTTATGATATCATTCACAAAAATTATACCTTTTTTAAACATTTCTTCGATAAATACAGTTTTTTTTATCAATTACTATATTTGAATTTAACCACAATATTTGTTGTACTATTTGTTCCGTCCTTTCAGGTGGATTAAACTGAAATTGCAACCAACTTTCTAAGGCTTGTTTAAAAAATAAAGATATTTTGGAGATTATTTCCTTTTCAAACAACCGAAAGTGAGCAGGTGTAATCTGAATAAAGGGAAAAAGGCCCTTCTTGAACATAGGATGAGACATTCGTACCAATCTACTAGAGAACCAGTTTGGATTTAAGTATAACTTTTGTATGACTGATGCCTTTAGTGAGAGGTCTAATGCTTTAATATTTAATAATTTCTGCCCTCCGAATTCATATTCGTTATATAAATAGGCCCTTTTAATTTTATCTGGCTTGCCGTTCCAAATAAAATTGAATATTTTTTGTTCATATAATTTAAAAAGCAGGTCACTAGGTGTAGGCAAAACCATAAGCAAATAGGTAAACTGTGATATGATTAAAGAGTTAATCAGGGTGATTTTCCCACAAATAGACAGGTATTTTCCTTTCCATGGTAGCAAGATCTTATCTATTTTTGCTAACTTTCTATAAAAATGTATTGGAGTGAGATCATTTCTTTCTTTTGGGATTTGTATACCGAGTATGTCCACATCTCCGTCAGACCATTTAATTGGTAAACTACATGGCAATGTAAAATGTGTATTTTTTTAGTGATCCAATACGTAATATGGTACATTTATCATAATTTGGTTTTAATCCAGAGAGGATAGCAAATGTATCTAGATCCTCTAAGAGGCCGTGGAGAGACTCTAGTTGTGGTTTTAAAAGAAAACATGAATCATCAGCGTACAATGACACCTTAGTTTTTAGGCCCTGGATTTCTAATCCCTTAATATTAATGTTTGATCTAATTTTAACAGCTAACATTTCGATGGCAATAATAAATAGATATGCCGATAGTGGACAACCTTGTTTTACTCCTCTAGATAGTTTAAAACTTTGAGATGTAGCCATTATTTACTATTTTACACCTAGGGTTACTATACATAATTTTAACCCATTTTATAAGAGATTCCCCAAAATTGAAATATTCTAGGCATTTATATATAAACTCCAGTCGTACTTTATCAAAAGCCTTTTCAAAATCAGCTATGAAAACCAGGCCTGGTGTCCCCGATATTTCATAGTGTTCTATTGTTTCCAGTACTTGCCTTATATTATCTCCAATGTATCGTCCATGTAAAAAACCTGTCTGATTAGGATGAATAATATCTGACAAAACTTTTTTTATTCTATGCGCCAAGCATTTTGCTAGGATTTTTGCATCACAACACTGAAGAGATGGAGATGGAGGAGCCTGAAATGAAAACATATTCTTAAAGTACTTTACTTCCTCTTTCAAAATATCATTTGATGAATCATGCGTGACTCCATCATTTGTAACAAGTTTTAATACGTTTTTTTTGGTAGCATTTCTATATTGAAGATTGAAAAAGAATTTGGTGCATTTTTCCCCATATTCCATCCAGTTCGCTTTATTTTTATAATATATTACACTGGATCTTTCTTGAATAAGTTCCTCCATTTCTTTTTGTTTTTCCTCTAACTTATTCTGTGCCTCTATGGTACCGTTTTTATTGTTATCTAACTGTACTGTTAGTCCTTCAATTTCCTTTGTTAATATGGACTCTTTTGATCTAAATTGCTTTTGTTTTATAGATGAGTACTGAATTGCATGGCCTCTAAAGGCACACTTAAAAGTGTCCCATACAATATGGGGATCTACTGTACCTATGTTATGTCTAAAAAAGTCAGTTATAAATTCTTCTGTCCTAGTTCTAAACAATTTATCATCTAGTAGGCTTTGATTAAATGTCCAATATCCTCGCCCACGTGGAAATTCTGTAAGAGTAATATATATGCCAATTATGTGATGGTCCGACCGCATTCTGTCCCCTATCAAACACTTTTTAACTTTTGGTGCCAGAGAGAATGATATAAGAAAGTAGTCAAGGCGACTAGCTTGATTAAGCCTCCGCCATGTATATCTCACTAGGTCAGGGTATTTAAGTCTCCATATATCCACTAATTCCAATATATCCATGACATTCCTGATTTCCTTAAGTGCCTGAGGGTGATAGTTTGTAGTGTGATTTCCTTTCCGGTCCATAGAGGTATTTAAGACCGTATTAAAATCTCCCACTATAATAATAGAGTCTAGTGTTGCTTGTAGAGTTGATACATTCTTATATATATTGTCAAAGAAGCTTGGATCATCATTATTCGGACCGTATAGGTTAATAAGCCATATATGTTTATTGTCCAATAACATATTTAAAATAATCCATCTACCTTGAGGATCTGTTTGGACAAGTCGCACATTTGGATCAAAATTATTGTTAATTAAAACCATCACCCCTTTTGAATTTCTTTGCCCATGGGAGAAATATATTTCGCCCCCCCAGTTCTTTTTCCACAACACTTCATCTAAAACTGTCGAATGGGTTTCCTGTAAACAATAGATATTATAATCCTTCTCTTTTAGCCAGGTAAATACTGATCGTCTTTTCTTATTATCTGCTAAGCCATTACAATTGTAACTGGCAGTTGAATGGTGTTTCCTCCAACACATTGGTGCAGCTGGCTTCTGGGTTAAGCGAGCGGGTGTTAACTTCTCTGCGCTACGGATCCCTTTAGCGGAATCATTTTCCTAAACAACCGCTGAATTGCAGGGCGCCAAATATTACTAAAAATATTTATAATCATGCAATCACAAGTGAAATATACCAAAACACAGCTTAGCTTGTTGTTAATCCATCTATCATGCCAGATTTTGAAAATATGCTTTACAGCGAAAGCAATCCAAGCTTTTGTGAGTGTATCAATCAATGCTAGAACAGCTAGCCCCAAATTAGCATGGTCACGAAAGTCAGTAAAGCAATAAAATTAATCGCTTACCTTTGATAATCTTCAGATATTTGCACTCACGAGACTCCCAGTCACACAATAAATGTTATTTTTGCTCGATAAATATTATTTTTATATAAAAAAAAACGCCATTTGGGTTGCGCGTTATGTTCAGAAAACTACAGCCTCGTTCCGTTCGACGAAAATTCCCAAAAGTATCTGTAATGTTCGTAGAAACATGTCAAATGTTTTTTATAATCAATCCTCAGGTTGTTTTTAATATACATAATCGATAATATTTCAACGGACCGTAACCTATTCAATAAAAGAGAGAAAGAAAATGGAGAGCTACCCCTCTCGCGCGCAGGAACTAATCAAAGGACACCTGACTAGTTTTGAAAAATCTCGCTCATTTTTCAAAATAAAAGCCTGAAACTATGTCTAAAGCCTGGTCACAGCCTGAGGAAGCCATTGGAAAAGGAATCTGGTTGATACCCCTTTAAAATGGAAGAAAGACGGGAAATGAAACAGATTTTAAAAAAATCACTTCTGGGTTAGATTTCCTCAGGTTTTCGCCTGCAGAATCAGTTTTGTTATACTCAGACAATATTTTGACAGTTTTGGAAACTTGAGTGTTTATCTTAATCTGTAAATTGTATGCATATTCTACGATCTGGACCTGAGAAATAGTCCGTTTACCTTGGGAACGTTATTTAAAAATAAATAAAAAATCTGACCCCTATGGAAGTTAAGAAGTGTGGCTTTGGCGGGTCATGTTTGAGGAAGCATGACCCGACCTTTGCCTCTCCCGAACCCATTGGGGAGTTGCAGCGATGAGAGAAGGCTGTAATCACGAGGGAAAAAAATCCAGTTGGAGCTCATTTTTCCCCCCCCCCAGAGTTCCCAGTTGCCTTGAACGCACTGAAGTTGGAGATTTCCGAGTTCCCAGTTGTTTTGAATGCGGCAATCATAACCAGCGATGGAAAAAGTACTAAATTATCAAACTTGTAACGTCAGGAAAAAAGTAAAAAGTACATATTTTCTTTAGGACTGTAGCTAAGTAAAATTAAAAGTATTCAAAAAATATAAATAGTAAATTAAAGTACAGATACACCAAAATACTACTTTAGTACTTTTACTCTGGTTTACCCCACTGATCATAACCCTGTCATATCCCCGCCATAGCCGGTAGAAGAGAATAAATATGAAATAATGTGCCTTAATCACAACATCAAGTGTCCCAGTGGAGAGAGCAATGAATTATAGCCTACTAGAACTTAAGCTCAGGAAAAAATATCTAAGTTGACGACTCAAATTCAACAGGCAGAAATATGATAATGCCTAGATATGATACTTTTGAAATCATTGTGCCCTCAGTGCAGAATACATGTTTTGAAAACAATGTCTTCGTGTGGCTAAACAATGGTAGTAACAATTACACAGCATTTCTGTGGAAATTGTAATCCACACATTTCCTTTACATTTGAATCTTTCTTTAGGAATGCCTAGCATGTAGCAACCTTTCCACACACTGCCCTCTCCACATTAAAATACCAGCATTCAGTATTACCACACTAACCACAGTTCGGCTATTTCAAACCTCTCACGAATCATTTTAGGCAGAGAGAGAGAGAGAGAGAAAATGTATAAAAGGGAAAATCCACTCAAACTATATTTTGGTATTTTCTTATTCGTCCACTGTCACCGGACACATCATGATACAAAATGATGATGTGTCCGTGTCACGTTGGTATAACGGATTTTGGAGACAGGCGCAGGAATACACAATATAAGTTTTTAATACACACAAACCAAAACAGGTATACAAAAACACTGGGTTGTACCCAAACAAAAGAGCGAGGGTGAACCTCGTTGAATGGGCCGATACCCGTAATACACAATATATAAAACACGCAGCATAACAGCTGCACCAACGCATAGGTACTCACACGACCAACGGACATGGGAACAGTAACCGACAAAGACAGAGGGAACAGAGGGCACATATATAACATACTAATCAGGGGAAATGGGAACCAGGTGTGTGTAATCAGACAAGACAGTCCGGGGTTGATGATAATGAATCACGTTCAGTGAAGCCTAGAAAGCCGGTGATGTAGACCTCCGGGAACCGGTGAACAGAATGAACGTTAGTACCGGGGGTGATCCGTGACAGTCAGGTGACACTTTTGCTTCTTAAAAGTCCAATATCTTGAAAACTTGACTTTTTAAATGAATGTGAGAGTGAGAGCAAACAAACGCATGGAGTAACGAAGCCTACAGCCTTGTCTGAGAGTGAACACATCATAGCATAATTTGAACTGCAAGGTTGTCAGGCACTCGGCAGAGCAGCTGCCTGTTTAAGAGCACTGAATTTAAATGTGTTACAGAGAGAGAAATAGACTTTCCTATTTCATCAGAATCTAATTGTTCACATTTCCATGCAAATAATTGGCTGTGTGCCTGAGTTTGCTAGTGCGGTTTCTTTGACACATTGCAACGTCCTTGATGAAATTAGAAATTAAATTAGTATTAATCCAGGGTAATAAAGATGAATCCAGTGAAATGAGGATTAATCCGGTGTAATGAGGATTTATCCAGTGAAATGTGGATTTATCCAGTGAAATGTGGATTTATCCAGTGAAATGAGGATTAATCCAGTGAAATGAGGATTAATCCGGTGTAATGAGGATTTATCCAGTGAAATGTGGATTTATCCAGTGAAATGAGGATTAATCCAGTGAAATGAGGATTAATCCGGTGTAATGAGGATTAATCCGGCGCAATGAGGATTTATCCAGTGTAATGAGGATTAATCTAGTGAAATTAGGATTTATCCGGTATAATGAAGATTAATCCCACTGTAATGAGTATTCATCTCGTGTAATTATGTCTGTATGTGACAAAGAAGGTTGTTTGTGTTTATTGCCAACAAACATTTCCTTGAAACCAAAGAGACGTTCTCCATATTGCAAGGCTCCTGTAATTAACATTGCCTTTGGCAGAATACATTTAGTTCTGTGCGTGAATCTGCAACCGTACAATTTCAATATCTATGGGTTGCGTTCCAAATGGCACTCTATTCCCTACATAGTGCACAACTTTGGACCAGAACACAATGCCATTTGGGAAGCAGAATGTGCATGTATTGTGAAATAATACCATGGAGAAAATGGTTTATTATGTGGCCAGGAGCACTTATCCACAGGTGCTACCATGAAATACACATACATTGAACAAAAATATAAACGCAACATGTAAAGTGTTGGTCCAACGTTTCATGAGCTGAAATAACAGATCCCAGAAATTTTCACATACGCACAAAAAGCTTATTTCTCAAAAAATGTTGTGCACAAATTTGTTTACATGCTTGTCAGTGAGCTTTTCTCCTTTGCCAAGATAATCCATCCACCTGACTGGTGTGGCATATCATAAGCTGATTAAACAGCATGATCATTACACAGGAGCACCTTGTGCTTGGGACAATAAAAGGCTACTCTAAAATGTGCAGTTTTGTCATACAACACAATGCCACAGATGTCTTAAGTTTTGAAGGAGCGTGCAATTGGCATGCTGACAGCAGAAAATGTTAATTTCTCTACCATAAGCCACCTTCAATGTCATTTTAGAGAATTTGGCAGTAGGTCCAACCGACTTCACAACAGCAGACCATGTGTATGGCGTTGTGTGGGCGAGCGGTTTGCTGATGTCAACGTTGTGAACAGAGTGCCCCATGGTGGCGGTGGGGTTATGGTATGGGAAGGCGTATGCTACGGACAATGAAAACAATGACATTTTATCGATGGCAGTTTGAATGCACAGTGATACCGTGACGAGTTCCAAGGCCCGTTTTCGTGCCATTCATCCACCGCCATCCCATCACATGTTTCAGCATGATAATGCACGGCCCCCGTGTCACAAGGATCTGAACACAATTCCTGGAAGCTGAAAATGTCCCAGTTCTTCCATGGCCTGCCTATTCACCAGACATGTCAACCATTGAGCATGTTTGGGATGCTCTGGATCAACGTGTATGACAGCGTGTTTCAGTTCCCATAAATATCCAGCAACTTTGCACAGCCGTTAAAAAGGAGTGGGACAACATTCCACAATCATCAGCCTGATCAACTCTATGGGAAGGAGATGTGTCGCTCTGCATGATGTAAATGGTGGGCACACCAGATACTGACTGGTTTTCACACCAGATACTGACTGGTTTTCCAACTTTTTGTTCAGTACAGTAATGGAGATGAATAATGTTAATGTCTTACTATGTCTTCAACATAAAGTCTATGAGCATGTTTGACCTGGATAATAATCTCATATTTCCTTTGTTGATTACGTGACCTTTTAATAAGATGCATAGAGATCAACCAAATGATCAATTCTTCATAGCTGCATGATTTAAAGCATGTAAGAAATCTCCTCTTTTTTAAAACATTTAATCTTACCTGTGTCCTCATAATAACTACTAACACTGGTCTGGTACACAAGCTAACAAAATGGAAATCCTTCTTTTCTAGAAAAAAAAAAGCGTACTTCCTGTAGCAGCAACTTAAGGCTATGTCACAAGGCTGTCTCTAAATATAAACCAAACAAGAGGAGGGAGTCATGGAAATGATGCTCCTCCTTGTCTACAGAATGAGCAGACCGTCTGTTGATACACCACGCTAACGTGAGAGACCGCTCAGGGCCTCGCTATTCCACCTGAAGGCCTATGTAGTGCTCTACTTTTGACCAGAGCCTCAGATCCTCCATAAGGCTCTAGTCAAAAGTAGTGCACTATGTAGGGAATAGGGTGCCATTTTGGACTCTGGTTCTGTATCAGAATGGCTGTGTTTTATCTTTGGGCCTCTGGTTCTGTATCAGAATGGCTGTGTTTTAGCCTTGGGCCTCTGGTTCTGTATCAGAATGGCTGTGTTTTAGCCTTGGGCCTCTGGTTCTGTATCAGAATGGCTGTGTTTTATCTTTGGGACTCTGGTTCTGTATCAGAATGGCTGTGTTTTATCTTTGGGCCTCTGGTTCTGTATCAGAATGGCTGTGTTTTAGCCTTGGGCCTCTGGTTCTGTATCAGAATGGCTGTGTTTTTATCTTTGGGCCTCTGGTTCTGTATCAGAATGGCTGTGTTTTATCTTTGGGCCTCTGGTTCTGTATCAGAATGGCTGTGTTTTATCTTTGGGCCTCTGGTTCTGTATCAGAATGGCTGTGTTTTATCTTTGGGCCTCTGGTTCTGTATCAGAATGGCTGTGTTTTATCTTTGGGCCTCTGGTTCTGTATCAGAATGGCTGTGTTTTATCTTTGGGCCTCTGGTTCTGTATCAGAATGGCTGTGTTTTAGCCTTGGGCCTCTGGTTCTGTATCAGAATGGCTGTGTTTTATCTTTGGGACTCTGGTTCTGTATCAGAATGGCTGTGTTTTATCCTTGGGACTCTGGTTCTGTATCAGAATGGCTGTGTTTTAGCCTTGGGCCTCTGGTTCTGTGTCAGAATGGCTGTGTTTTATCCTTGGGCCTCTGGTTCTGTGTCAGAATGGCCGTGTTTTAGCCTAAAAAAGATCAGACAATGATCAAAGATCCTCTAGGCTTGAAATGTCAAGATGTTTAAATTAAAGTCACTCTCAGTAACTGGCTCCTAGATCCCTCGATGGAGAAGGAGAATTGGGAATGACGTCTTTGAATGTGTGTTGTGGGTACAGTAGAAACCCGAACCCAGATTTATGTATTTAAACATGGCCAGCGATCTGACTCAGATGTGTAGTTCAAGGTGGTCTGATGGGAGATAAATACAAGGGGCTTCAATCACATTAAATTGCAAACGTCGCCATTGATAGTAGCTACTGGAGAAAGCTCAGATGTCAGACATGGGCATTAGGCAAGACAGCCTATAGGCACCCCAGGGAGTACAACACAAAAGTTATCCCTTCAAACAATCACGGTTTCCAAATGGCAACAGCACCTTGAAGTATTCCTGTCATGTTGCAGCACGGTATCATTAGAGCGTGTCAAACTGCTGACGTCTAGCCATTTTATTTGACGTCAAATAAGCTGACTTCTGGTCTATACCTCCAAACGGCTTGGTGTTAATTGTCAGTGTGCGAACCGAGGCAAGGCCCACCAGTGTGCCGGAATACGCCAACTTCTGTTCAAGGAATACATTTGACATTTTAGGTAGCCTAGCAGTAAAGAACGTTGGTTCTCCTATGGGGACAGTCCAAAAAAATAAAAACTATTGTTGGAACCCTTGTTTTTCTAAGAGTGTACAACCTGAAAATTACACTTGTACTTACTCTACCGGTGGTCCAAAACCATGTGAACACCTGTTGACTTCAGTTACGATGCATGCTTTGTGTGCATGTACTTCCATCTTGTGCACGTGCCTTCAGTCATGAGCAAACACACGCGTGCACGTGACACATGCATGCTAACTGAGGCAGGTATTTACATTTCTGTGGAAATTTTTTGGGTCTCAAATTTCAATCCGCTGAAGGAGAAACTGCACAGGTAACCGGTAGAGTAACTGTAAATGTAATTGGATTCAACATTCTAGCTTAGCAACCGGTAGAGTAACTGTACATGTAATTGTATTCAACATTCTAGCTTAGCAACCGGTAGAGTAACTGTACATGTAATTGTATTCAACATTCTAGCTTAGCAACCGGTAGAGTAACTGTACATGTAATTGTATTCAACATTCTAGCTTAGCAACCGGTAGAGTAACTGTACATATAATTGTATTCAACATTCTAGCTTAGCAACCGGTAGAATAACTGTAAATGTAATTGTATTCAACATTCTAGCTTAGCAACCGGTAGAGAGCTGTAAATGTAATTGTATTCAACATTCTAGCTTAGCAACCGGTAGAGTAGCTGTACATGTAATTGGATTCAACATTCTAGCTTAGCAACCGGTAGAGTAACTGTACATGTAATTGTATTCAACATTCTAGCTTAGCAACCGGTAGAGTAACTGTACATGTAATTGCATTCAACATTCTAGCTTAGCAACCGGTAGAGTAACTGTACATATAATTGTATTCAACATTCTAGTTTAGCAACCGGTAGAATAACTGTAAATGTAATTGTATTCAACATTCTAGCTTAGCAACCGGTAGAGAGCTGTAAATGTAATTGTATTCAACATTCTAGCTTAGCAACCGGTAGAGTAGCTGTACATGTAATTGGATTCAACATTCTAGCTTAGCAACCGGAAGAGTAACTGTAAATGTAATTGTATTCAACATTCTAGCTTAGCAACCGGTAGAGTAGCTGTACATGTAATTGGATTCAACATTCTAGCTTAGCAACCGGAAGAGTAACTGTAAATGTAATTGTATTCAACATTCTAGCTTAATAAGGAACGTTTACACAATATTGCAGTCATTACGTTCATGCTGGATATACACATTGTATATTACAGCCTGATTAATCAGACAAGGGTGAGAGGATATGGTGTTCCAGGTCTCAGTTTGTTTGTGAGTATTTCATATTTTATTTGATGACAAATATATAATTTGGTTTATTGTTATTTTGACATGTTGTACTCAGACAATATTAGATGTGCTATAGTTAACTGTACTCAGACGATATGTTGTGATTCACATTATCTTAATATTTTCTTATCTTTGACAGAATAAACAGCCCCAAAAATTAGTTTAGCGTCCTCTGCGGGGTTAACTTTCGCCGGGCTACACTCAGAAATTAATATGTTGACTTTGCAGATTATGATACCAAACTGCTCTAATTCACATTCTTTAATTCTCCCCTTCAGCAGATGTGTCTCCAATGTTTGGTTTCCTTCAGTTGCCTGGGAACAAACAATTACTATACCTATTGAACTGCATTACCTCGGCATAATGTACCTCAATGCAATTACAAATTCTAATAACCTGCCCTATTTGAATAGAGATGGGAGAGAGTTTGAGAGAGGCGGAAGCACAATTGGCACCCTATTCCCTATGTAGTGCACTACTTTTGACCAGAGCACATACGAGCCCTGGTCAATAGAAGAGCACTGTTTAGGGAATAGTGTGCCATTTGGGGTGCAGAGACTGTGGTATGAACCGGGGGGGTAATTGTCTCTAGTTGCTCTGTTTTTCTTTCTTCCATAGCTTTAATGAAGATGTACCATTTAACTCCATCCTAAAAAGGTCCTTTCATAAGTGGCATTTTAAATCTTCGTGTGAGGTAATTCGTTTATTAAAATACAATATGTACGAGGTTTGTTTCAAATAGGGTGTCTGGAAAATAAATATTTCTATGATAAAAATCCTTGCTTGATAGTACGTGTTGACTATTATGATAATACATTTTGACATTGAAAAATTAATTCCAGCATTGGTGTAAATTGATAACAGTGAAAGGATATATTTTTAAGTTGTTGCTTTAACTCTGCAGTATTCAGCCTTGATAGAGGACATCCTTACATCACCCAAACTGTCACAGAGCAGGTGATTGTCCTTCCCCTTCAATGTCAGAACTGTTTATTAAAACAGAAATAAAAAGCTGAACATTTCCACTATTATTAAAAGATAAATAAAAATACGGAACTTTTAGAACGCCGGTTGCCATGGTGATGTGTATGTACTGCCAACCCAGCCAATCTAAGGAAGATCCTTAAATGATGCACTAAGATATAACCCTTTTTAAAATGAAGAGAAAGGAAGGATAGAACATATTTACTGTGAGAGCATGTTATCATATCAAACAGCACGTACACTGCCGTCAGAACGTATTCATACCCCTTGACTTCTTCAACATTGTGTTGGGTTACAGCCTGTATTTATTTATTTATTTCTCACCCATCTACACACAATGACAAAGTGAAAAACATGTTTTTAGATTATTATTTTTTTGCAAATGTATTGAAAATTAAAAACAGAAATATCTCATTTAGATAAGTATTCACAATCAAATCATGTTGTATTTATGACATGCGCCGATTGCAACAGGCGTAGTAGACCTTACTGTGAAATACTTACTTACCTTATTTAACCTTTATTTAACCAGGAAGCGCTCATTGAGATTAAGCCATTTTGCCACAACTTTGGAAGTATGCTTGGGGTCATTGTCCATTTGGAAGACCCATTTACGACCAAGCTTTAACTTCCTGACTGATGTCTTGAGATGTTGCTTCAATATATCCACATAATTTTTCCTTCCTCATGACGCCATCTATTTTGTGAAGTGCACCTGTCCCTCCTGCAGCAAATCACCCCCACAACATGATGCTGCCACCCCCTGTGCTTCACGGTCGGGATGGTGTTCTTCGGCTTGTAAGCCTCCCCATTTTTGTTTCATCAGACCAGAGGACATTTCTCCAAAAAGTACAATCTTTGTCCCCATGTGCAGTTGCAAACCGTAGTCTGGCTTTTTTTATGGCGGTTTTGGAGCAGTGGCTTCTTCCTTGCTGAGCGGCCTTTCAGGTTATGTCGATATAGGACTCATTTTACTGTGGATATAGATACTTTTGTACCTGTTTCCTCCAGCATCTTCACAAGGTCCTTTGCTGTTGTTCTGGGATTGATTTCACAGCAAAGTACATTCATCTCTAGGAGACAGAACCGGTCTCCTTCCTGAGCGGTATGACGGCTGCGTGGTCCCATGGTGTTTATACTTGCTTACTATTGTTTGTACAGATGAGCGTGGTACATTCAGGCGTTTGGAAATTGCTCGCAAGGATGAACCAGACTTGTGGAGGTCTACATTTATTTTCTGAGGTCTTGGCTGATTACATTTTATTTTCCCATGATGTCAAGCAAAGAGGCACTGAGTTTGAAGGTAGGCCTTGAAATACATCCACAGTTACACCTCCAATTGACTCAAATTATGTCAATTAGCCTATCAGAAGCTTCTTAAGCAATTACATCATTTTCTGGAATTTTCCAAGCAGTTTAAAGGCACAGTCAACTTAGTGTATGTAAACTTCTGACCCACTGGAATTGTGATACAGTGAATTATAAGTGAAATAATCTGTCTGTAAACAATTGTTGGAAAAATGACTTGTGTCATGCACAAAGTAGATGTCCTAACCGACTTGCCAATACTATAGTTTGTTAACAAGACATTTTTGGAGTGGTTGAAAAACTAGTTTTAATGACTCCAACCTAAGTGTAATGCAAACTTCCGACTTCAACTGTAAAAGCCCTTTTACCAAATTCAGTTCGGACATTTGGAACAGTTAACAGGATAAAGTCCTGCGAACGAAGAGAGTACCCACCACATTTCTGAACAATAAAAATGGTAGTAAACCCAAAATGGCTTTGTAAATAAAAGTATACCAGTGACTGAGCCTACGAGCGACTAGAGAAGGCCAGACAATCACCCCTTAACAACAATGCAGTTCAAGTTAAGAAAATATTTACTCAATAAACAAAAACAAAAAAATGAAATCATTCAAAAAGTAACAAAATTAAGGTAAATAACAATTACAATGTGGAGGCTATATACAGGGTGTTACGGTACAGAGTCAATGTGGAGGCTATATACAGGGTGTTACGGTACAGAGTCAATGTGGAGGCTATATACAGGGGGTTATGGTACAGAGTCAATGTGGAGGCTATATACAGGGTGTTACGGTACAGAGTCAATGTGGAAGCTATATACAGGGTGTTACGGTACAGAGTCAATGTGGAGGCTATATACAGGGGGTACCGGTACAGAGTCAATGTGGAGGCTATATACAGGGTGTTACGGTACAGAGTCAATGTGGAGGCTATATACAGGGGGTACCGGTACAGAGTCAATGTGGAGGCTATATACAGGGGGTACCATTACAGAGTCAATGTGGAGGCTATATACAGGGGGTACCGGTACAGAGTCAATGTGGAGGCTATATACAGGGGGTACCATTACAGAGTCAATGTGGAGGCTATATACAGGGTGTTACGGTACAGAGTCAATGTGGAGGCTATATACAGGGTGTTACGGTACAGAGTCAATGTGGAGGCTATATACAGGGTGTTACGGTACAGAGTCAATGTGGAGGCTATATACAGGGTGTTATGGTACAGAGTCAATGTGGAGGCTATATACAGGGTGTTACGGTACAGAGTCAATGTGGAAGCTATATACAGGGTGTTACGGTACAGAGTCAATGTGGAGGCTATATACAGGGGGTACCGGTACAGAGTCAATGTGGAGGCTATATACAGGGTGTTACGGTACAGAGTCAATGTGGAGGCTATATACAGGGGGTACCGGTACAGAGTCAATGTGGAGGCTATATACAGGGGGTACCATTACAGAGTCAATGTGGAGGCTATATACAGGGGGTACCGGTACAGAGTCAATGTGGAGGCTATATACAGGGGGTACCATTACAGAGTCAATGTGGAGGCTATATACAGGGGGTACCGGTACAGAGTCAATGTGGAGGCTATATACAGGGGGTACCATTACAGAGTCAATGTGGAGGCTATATACAGGGGGTACCGGTACAGAGCCAATGTGGAGGCTATATACAGGGTGTTACGGTACAGAGTCAATGTGGAGGCTATATACAGGGGGTACCATTACAGAGTCAATGTGGAGACTATATACAGGGGGTTACGGTACAGAGTCAATGTGGAGGCTATATACAGGGGGTACCATTACAGAGTCAATGTGGAGACTATATACAGGGGGTACCGGTACAGAGTCAATGTGGAGGCTATATACAGGGGGTACCATTACAGAGTCAATGTGGAGACTATATACAGGGGGTACCATTACAGAGTCAATGTGGAGACTATATACAGGGGGTTACGGTACAGAGTCAATGTGGAGGCTATATACAGGGTGTTACGGTACAGAGTCAATGTGGAGACTATATACAGGGGGTACCATTACAGAGTCAATGTGGAGACTATATACAGGGGGTACCATTACAGAGTCAATGTGGAGACTATATACAGGGGGTACCATTACAGAGTCAATGTGGAGACTATATACAGGGGGTACCATTACAGAGTCAATGTGGAGACTATATACAGGGGGTACCATTACAGAGTCAATGTGGAGGCTATATACAGGGGGTACCATTACAGAGTCAATGTGGAGGCTATATACAGGGGGTACCATTACAGAGTCAATGTGGAGACTATATACAGGGGGTACCATTACAGAGTCAATGTGGAGACTATATACAGGGGGTACCATTACAGAGTCAATGTGGAGGCTATATACAGGGGGTACCGGTACAGAGTCAATGTGGAGGCTATATACAGGGGGTACCATTACAGAGTCAATGTGGAGACTATATACAGGGGGTACCATTACAGAGTCAATGTGGAGGCTATATACAGGGGGTACCATTACAGAGTCAATGTGGAGGCTATATACAGGGGGTACCGGTACAGAGTCAATGTGGAGGCTATATACAGGGGGTACCATTACAGAGTCAATGTGGAGACTATATACAGGGTGTTACGGTACAGAGTCAATGTGGAGGCTATATACAGGGTGTTACGGTACAGAGTCAATGTGGAGGCTATATACAGGGGGTACCGGTACAGAGTCAATGTGGAGGCTATATACAGGGTGTTACGGTACAGAGTCAATGTGGAGGCTATATACAGGGGGTACCGGTACAGAGTCAATGTGGAGGCTATATACAGGGTGTTACGGTACAGAGTCAATGTGGAGGCTATATACAGGGTGTTAAGGTACAGAGTCAATGTGGAGGCTATATACAGGGTGTTAAGGTACAGAGTCAATGTGGAGACTATATACAGGGTGTTAAGGTACAGAGTCAATGTGGAGGCTATATACAGGGTGTTAAGGTACAGAGTCAATGTGGAGGCTATATACAGGGGGTACCATTACAGAGTCAATGTGGAGGCTATATACAGGGTGTTAAGGTACAGAGTCAATGTGGAGGCTATATACAGGGTGTTAAGGTACAGAGTCAATGTGGAGACTATATACAGGGTGTTAAGGTACAGAGTCAATGTGTAGGCTATATACAGGGGGTACCATTACAGAGTCAATGTGGAGGCTATATACAGGGTGTTAAGGTACAGAGTCAATGTGGAGGCTATATACAGGGGGTACCGGTACAGAGTCAATGTGGAGGCTATATACAGGGGGTACCGGTACAGAGTCAATGTGGAGGCTATATACAGGGTGTTACGGTACAGAGTCAATGTGGAGGCTATATACAGGGTGTTACGGTACAGAGTCAATGTGGAGGCTATATACAGTGGGTACCGGTACAGAGTCAATGTGGAGGCTATATACAGGGTGTTACGGTACAGAGTCAATGTGGAGGCTATATACAGGGTGTTACGGTACAGAGTCAATGTGGAGGCTATATACAGTGGGTACCGGTACAGAGTCAATGTGGAGGCTATATACAGGGTGTTACGGTACAGAGTCAATGTGGAGGCTATATACAGGGTATTACGGTACAGAGTCAATGTGGAGGCTATATACAGGGGGTACCGGTACCGAGTCAATGTGGAGGCTATATACAGGGGGTACCGGTACAGAGTCAATGTGGAGGCTATATACAGGGGGTACCGGTACCGAGTCAATGTGGAGGCTACATACAGGGGTTACCGGTACCGAGTCAATGTGCAGGGGTACAGGTTAGTTGAGGTAATTTGTAATGTGAATACATAGATAATAAACAGCGAGTAGCAGCAGTGTAAAAACTCCTGAGTCAATACATGTTAGAATCATTTATGGCAGTGATTACAGCTGAGTCTTTCTGGGTAAATCTAAGAGCTTTCTACACCTGGATTGTACAATATTTTCCATTAATCCATTAATCAAAATTCTTTGAGCTCTGTCAAATTGGTTGTCGATCATTGCTAGACAACCATTTTCAAGTCATGCCATAGATTTTCTTGCAGAATTAAGTCAAAACTGTAATTTGGCCACTTAGCAACATTCACTGTCTTCTTGGCAAGCAACTCCAGTGTAGATTTGGCCTTGTGTTTCTGCTGAAAGGTGAATTCATCTCCCAGTGTCTGTTGGAAAATCTAGGAACCAGGTTTTCCTCTAGGATTTTGCCTGTGCTGAGTGCTATTCAATTTATTTTATCCTGAAAAAAACTCCCTAGTGCTTGCCGATGACAAGCATACTCATTACATGATGCAGCCACAACTATGCTTGAAAATATGTGCTATACTCAGTGATGTGTTTTGTTGGATTTACCCCAAACATAACGCTTTCTATTCAGGACATAAAGTGCATTTCTTTGTCACATTTGCAGTTTTATTTTTGTGTCTTTTTGCAAACAGGATGCATGTTTAGGAATGTTTTTCTATACAGGTTTCCTTTTTTCACTTTGATCTTTTTGATTAGTATTGTGGAGTAACTACAATGTTGTTGATCCATCCTCAGTCTTCTCCTATCACAGCCATTAAACTCTGTAACTGTTTTAAAGTCACCATTGGCCTCATGGTGAAATCCCTGACTGGTTTCCTTCCTTTCTGGCAACTGAGTTAGGAAGGACACCTGTAAGCAAATGTTTACACCTGAATTTATTTAGGCTAGCCATAACAAAGAGTTAGTACACTTATTGACTGAATATATATTTCAGCTTTTCATTTTTTTTAAATTAATTTATACAAAACAAATTTTATCAAAAAATTCCACTTTCACATTATGGGGTCTTGTGTGTAGGCCAATGACACAAACTCTCAAATGAATCTGCTTTAAATTCAGACGTTAACCCAACAAAATGTGGAAAACCTCAAAGAGTGTGACTACTTCCTGAAGGGAGTGTATGTATAGCATCTCAGCAGGAAGAACGTAACATGTTGTGTCATTTGTAAAACTAAACCACAGGTGTCAAACTCATTCCATGGAGGGCCGAGTGTCTGCGGGTTTTCGCTCCTCCCTTGTACTTGATTGATGAATTAACATCACTAATTAGTTAGGAACTCCCCACACCTGGTTGTCTAGGGCTTTATTGAAAGGAAAAACCAAAAACCTGCAGACACTAGGCCCTCCGTGGAATGAGTTTGACACCCCTGAACTAAACCATCGTGTCCAAAGGACTCTCAAACTCAACGTTGGACCTCGAAGCCAGTTCCACCACTTGTTTTCATTGTTCCCCTCTAATCAGGGACGTATTTAAACGTGGCACACCAGGTGGGTGCAATTAAGTATCAGGTAGAACAGAAAACCAGCAGGCTCCGGAACCTCAGAGGGTAAGAGTTAGATATTTCCGTTCTACGACGTAGAACAGGTTTCTCTTAACTGTCCCCCCCTCCCCTCATTGATTCAGGGATCATTTGGCATAGCTAATTGCTTTTATGTGAGTAGTCGTGCCTGCAGGCCATTCCCCATCACAGCCCTCCTGGGGAGAAGGATGGCCTGGCTCGTTTCACAATTAATTAAACTCCATTAAATGCTCCCACGGGTGCTGATGGTAGTGTGGGTAAGGTGTGTTCTGGGGGAACAAAGCGCAAACCACACACACACGCACACACACACACACACACAAAAACACACATGCACACACACACAAACACACACACAAAAACACACACAAACACACACATGCACACACACACAAAAAACACACACAAAAACACATTCACACACATTTCCAGTCAATTCCACCCTCAGTAGATTTAAGATCACATAATTCTTCAAGGTCCAACAAGACTAATGCTTCATCCCAACCTCCTAAAGACACACATTCTGTACAGAGCCTTCGGAAAGAATTCAGTCCATTTGACTTTTTCCACATTTTGTTACGTTACAGCCTTATTCTAAAATTGATTTAATCAATCAATTTCCTCATCAATCTACACACTACACCCCATAACAACAACGCGAAAAACAGTTTTTTTTTCTCGATTTAAAACCTCCCAGAAATACCTTATTTACATAAGTATTCCGACCGTTCGAAATTGACCTCGGGTACATCCTGTTTCCACTGATCATCCTTGAGAGGTTTCTATAACTTGATTGGAGTCCACCTGTGGTAAATTCAATTGATTGGACATAATTTGGAAAGACACACACCTGCCTAAATAAGGTCCCACAGTTGACAGTTGACAGTGCATGTCAGAGCAAAAACCAAGCCATGAGGTCGAAGGAATCGTCCGTAGAGCTCTGAGATTGTGTCGAGGCACAGATCTGAGGAAGGGTACCAAAAATGTTCTGCAGTATCGAAGGTCCCCAAAAACATAGTGGCCTCCATCATTCTTAAATGGAAGAAGGTTGGAACCACCTAGACTCTTCCTATAGATGGCCAAACTGAGAAATCGGGGGAGAAAGGCCTTGGTCAGGGAGATGACCAAGAACATGATGGTCACTCTGACAGAGCTCCAGAGTTCCTCTGTGGAGATGGAAGAACCTTCTACAAGGACAACCATCTCGGCAGCACTCCACCAATCAGGCCTTTATGGTACCGTGGCTAGACGGAAGCCACTCCTCAGTAAAACGCATACAGTGCCTTACAAAAGTATTCATCCCCCTTGGCGTTTTTCGTATTTTGTTGCTTTACAACCTGTAATTTAAATAGATTTTTATTTTGATTCCATGTAATGAACATACACAAAATAGTCCAAATTGGTAAAGTGAAATTAAGAAAATAACTTGTTTCAAAAAATAATAACTGAAAAGTGGTGTGTGCATATGTATTCACCCCCTTTACTATGAAGCTCCTAAATAAGATCTGGTGCAAGAAATTACCTTCAGAAGTCACATAATTAGTTAAATAATGTCCACCTAGGTGCAATCTAAGTGTCACATGATCTGTCACATGATCTCAGTACATATACACCTGTTCTGAAAGGACCCAGAGTCTGCAACACCACTAAGCAAGGGGCACCACCAAACAAGCGGCACCATGAAGACCAAGGAGCTCTCCAAACAGGTCAGGGACAAAGTTCTGGAGAAGTACAGATCAGGGTGGGGTTATGAAAAAAAATAAAAAAAATTGAACATCCCACGGAGCACCATTAAATCTATTATTAAAAAATTGAAAGAATATGGCACCACAACAAACCTGCCAAGAGAGGGCCGCCCAACAAAACTCTCGGACCAGGCAAGGAGGGCATTAATCAGAGAGGCAACAAAGAGACCAAAGCTGCAAAGCTGCACAGCGGAGATTGGAGTATCTGTCCATTGAACCACTTTAAGCCCTACACTCCACAGAGCTAGGCTTTACAGAAGTGTGGCCAGAAAAAAAGCCATTGCTTAATGAAAAAAAATAAGCAAAAACGTTTGGTGTTCGCCAAAAGGCATGTGGGAGACTCCCCAAACATATGGAAGAAGGTACTCTGGTCAGATGAGACTAAAATTGAGCTTTTTGGCCATCAAAAAAAGCGCTATATCTGGCACAAACCGAACACCTCCCATCACCCCGAGAAAACCATCCCCACAGTGAAGCATGGTGGTGGCAACATCATGAAGTGGGGATGTTTTTCATCGGCAGGGACTGGGAAACTGGTCAGAATTGAAGGAATGATGGATGGTGCTAAATACAAGGAAATTCTTGACAGGAAACCTGTTTCAGTCTTCCAAAGATTTGAGACTGGGACGAAGGTTCACCTTCCAGCAGGATAATGACCCTTAACATACTGCTAACACAACACTCAAGTGGTTTAAGGGGAAACGTTTAAATGTCTTGGAATGGCCTAGTCAAAGCCCAGACCTCAATCCAATTGAGAATCTGTGGTATGACTAAAGATTGATGTTTGTTACACAATAATAAATATTTTTAGTCTTCAAAGTGGTAGGCATGTTGTGTAAATCAAATGATATAAACCCCCAAACAATCCATTTAAAGCAACAAAATAGGAAAAATGCCAAGGGGGAGTGAAAACTTTCGTAAGCCACTGTATGACAGCCCACTTGGAGTTTGCCAAAAGGCACCAAAAGGACTCAGACCATGAGAAACAAGATTCTGTGGTCTGATTAAAACAAGATTGAACTCTTTGGCCTGAATGTCAAGCGTCACGTCTGGAGGAAACCGGGCACCATCCCAACGATGAAGCATGGTGGTGGCAGCATCATGCTGTGGGGATGTTTTTCAGGTGCAGAGACTGGGAGACTAGTCAGGATCAAGGGAAAGATAAACGGAGCAAAATACAGAGCAATCCTTGATGAAAACCTGCTCCAGAGCACTCAGGACCTCAGACTGGGGTGAAGGTTCACCTTCCAACAGGACAACGACCCTAAGCACACAGCCAAGACAACGTAGGAGTGGCTTCAGAAGAAATCTCTGAATGTCCTTGAGTTGCCCAGCCAGAGCCCGGACTTGAACCCGATCAAACATATCTGGAGAGACTGGAAAATAGCTGTGCAGCGATGCTCTCCATCCAACCTGACAGAGCTTGAGAGGATCTACAGAGAAGAATGGGGGAAACTCCCAAAATGCAGGTGTGTCAAGCTTGTAGCGTCACATCCAAGAAGACTCAAGGCTGTAATCGCTGCCATAGCTGCTTCAACAAAGTACTGAGAAAAGTGTCTGAATACTTATGTAAATGTGTATGTAAATGTAAATGTGTATCAATTTTTTTTATGTTTTATTAATTTGCTAACAATTCTAAAAACCTGTTTTTGCTTGTCATTAAGGGGTATTGTGTGTAGATTGATGAGGAAAAAATAATGTTTTATCAATTTTAGAAAAAGGATGAACGTAACAAAATGTGGAAAATGTCAAGGTTGGAGCAGGAGACTGTTATATAGAGGTTGGAGCAGGGAACTGTTATATAGAGGTTATAGAGGTTGGAGCAGGGGACTGTTATATAAAGGTTGGAGCAGGGGACTGTTATATAGAGGTTATAGAGGTTGGAGCAGGGGACTGTTATATAAAGGTTGGAGCAGGGGACTGTTATATATCAAGTTTATTTTATATAGCCCTTCGTACATCAGCTAATATCTCGAAGTGCTGTACAGAAACCCAGCCTAAAACCCCAAACAGCAAGCAATGCAGGTGTAGAAGCACGGTGGCTAGGAAAAACTCCCTAGAAAGGCCAAAACCTAGGAAGAAACCTAGAGAGGAACCAGGCTATGAGGGGTGGCCAGTCCTCTTCTGGCTGTGCCGGGTGGAGATTATAACAGAACTATGCCAAGATGTTCAAAAATGTTCATAAGTGACAAGCATGGTCAAATAATAATCATGAATAATTTTCAGTTGGCTTTTCATAGCCGATCATTAAGAGTTGAAAAACAACAGGTCTGGGACAGGTGGCGGTTCCATAACTGCAGGCAGAACAGTTGAAACTGGAATAGCAGCAAGGCCAGGCGGACTGGGGACAGCAAGGAGTCATCATGCCCGGTAGTCCTGACGTATGGTCCTAGGGCTCAGGTCCTCCGAGAGAAAGAAAGAGAGAAGGAGAAAATTAGAGAGAGCCAAGATTTTCAAAATGTTCATAAATGACAAGCATGGTCAAATAATAATCAGGAATAAATGTCAGTTGGCTTTTCATAGCCGGTCATTAAGAGTTGAAAACAGCAGGTCTGGGACAGGTAGGGGTTCCGTAACCGCAGGCAGAACAGTTGAAACTGGAATAGCAGCATGATTGCTGTGTGACCCTGTATGATTGGTAAATAATTACCCCGTTATAACATTTCTAATTGCAATTGAGCCTAAATTCCCTCCATATACTGCACACAGTATGTTACCTTCTCAGTAATACAGTAACAAACCGCTTATTATGCACTAATATGCATACCGACAGGTAATTTGCCACGTGTCCCCTGTGACGGTGTACTTTATTTTGACATTTCAGGATATAACGGAACTGTACCTGTGTGCTTCCTTCCTTTTCAATAGAATAGAAACCCGGTGGGAACCCTTTACGCTGTACGATCAGATATGAACTCTGAGCGGAGAGGGCTTTCCTCTGATGTAGCTTCTTCGCCAAAAAAGCAAAGCCCTGTCAATCCAGCTGAATGGCTCCATTAGAATGCGATTGATTTCATTTAGGAACATTAACCTATTTTCCATATGCCTTGAGGCCTATATATGTGTCCCAAATGACACTATATTCCCCCTGTAGTGCGCTACTTTAGAACAGGGACCTATGGCACCCTATTCCCTATATAGTGCACTACTTTAGACCAGGATCCTATGGCACCCTATTCCCTATATATAGTGCACTACTTTAGACCAGGATCCTATGGCACCCTATTCCCTATATAGTGCACTACTTTAGACCAGAGCCCTATGGCACCCTATTCCCTATATAGTGCACTACTTTTTACTAAACTCTGGTCAGAAGTAGTGGCCCACTATAAGGAATAGGGCACAATTTGGGACAAAGACAGTGTCTCTGTGTCAGTACACTGGATCTGCACTCCTTGTCCCCTCAGATCCTTCTATTGAATCAGCTGTCATTGAATTACACACTCAACAACTCACCTGTACATAACTTCTGTCAAATAAAGAGTTATGGCCCCGCAGTTTCTCTCTAGACTCCTGTAAACTCTCTCTAAACTCTCTGTAAACTCTTTATAATATCTTAAACTCTCTGTAAACTCTTTATAATATCGTAAACTCTCTGTAAACTCTTTATAATATCGTACACTCTCTATAAACTCTTTATAATATCTTAAACTCTCTATAAAGAGAGAGGACATTCATCTCAGAGGACAGGATATGCACTTTCCATTTACTGTATGTTTAACATCACTCATAATATCCCAAACATTTCTATTTATCTGCCTAAAACTAGCTGAGAAGGCAAAGGATATTTCCAATGTCCATACTGTAATATAGGTCAGCATCATTATCATATGCCTTATTAGAACCAGGAAAATCATCTCACAACCTCTAGTACAGTGCAAGGTAGCCTAGTGGTTAGAGTGTAGAGGTGGCAGGTAGCCTAGTGGTTAGTGTAGAGGTGGCAGGTAGTCTAGTGGTCAGAGCGTTAGAATAGTAACCGAAAGGTTGCAAGTTCAAACCCCTGAGCTGACAAGGTACAAATCTGTTGTTCTGCCCCTGAACAAGGCAGTTAACCCACTGTTCCTAGACCATCGTTGAAAATAAGAATTTGTTCTTAACTGACTTGCCTAGTTAAATAAAGATATAAAAGTACCCTATGTGACATATCACTAATATAAAAGCTTAGGCGACATATAACTACACTATAATGACGCCATGCTGTGTTATGTAACGGGTCAAATTCTGTACAGGACATTATTGATCTGTAATAAAATCAATTTCCTGGATCGTTATTGCTGTACTTACTGTCATCCGGCGATATGCCAGAGCAATGACCGTTTAATTAGAAAACAGGATCGAAGGATCCGAGCCAAATAGAAATGTAGCGAGGTACTTTAATAACACAACCTTTTGATATCTGTTAAGAGATAAAAATGTTTTGCCACTCTGGTGTAATTGATGACGACTATTTGTTAGCTTGTGTCCCAAATAACAACTCTATTCTCTAATATAGTGTGCAACTTTTTGAGTAGATCTCTATCGGCCCTAGTTAAAACGAGTGCACTGCCTAGGGGATACAGTGTGGAGGCGTTTGGGACCGTAGTATTGACTGACTAAAAGCCAAACCATTCTGTAGATGGACACATGTTGTGAACTAGGTTAATAGAATACAGTTACTATTATAGGAGAATACTGGTACTATTATAGGAGACTACTGGTACTAGTATAGGAGACTACTGGTACTATTATAGGAGAATACTGGTACTATTATAGGAGAATACTGGTACTAGTATAGGAGAATACAGGTACTAGTATAGGAGAATACTGGTACTATTATAGGAGAATACTGGTACTATTATAGGAGGATACTGGTACTATTATAGGAGAATACTGGTACTATTATAGGAGAATACTGGTACTATTATAGGAGAATACAGGTACTATTATAGGAGAATACTGGTACTATTATAGGAGAATACTGGTACTATTATAGGAGAATACAGGTACTATTATAGGAGAATACTGGTACTAGTATAGGAGAATACTGGTACTATTATAGGAGAATACTGGTACTTGTCACGTTCCTGACCTGTTTTCCATTGTTTTTGTATGTGTTTAGTTGGTCAGGGCGTGAGTTGGGGTGGGCATTCTATGTTATGTGTTTCTATGTTGGGTTAAATGTGTTGCCTGATATGGTTCTCAATTAGAGGCAGGTGTTTGACGTTTCCTCTGATTGAGAACCATATTAAGGTAGGCTGTTCTCACTGTTTGTTTGTGGGTGATTGTATGTCGCTGTGTCTGTGTTTTGTTGCACCACACGGTACTGTCTCGTTCGTGCATTCGTTTTTCCTGTTCGTGCGTTCTTCGTTTCATGTAGTTCTCATGTTCAGGTCTGTTTAGTTCGTTTTGTTATTTTGTAATTTCTAAAGTGTGCTTCGTCATCGTTATTCTTTTCTTTATTAAATTCATTATGTATTCATCACCCGCTGCGCCTTGGTCCGCTCATTCACCACAAGACGACCGTTACAGTACTATTATAGGAGAATACTGGTACTATTATAGGAGAATACTGGTACTATTATAGGAGAATACTGGTACTATTATAGGAGGATACTGGTACTATTATAAGAGAATACTGGTACTAGTATAGGAGAATACTGGTACTAGTATAGGAGAATACTGGTACTAGTATAGGAGAATACTGGTACTAGTATAGGAGAATACTGGTACTAGTATAGGAGAATACTGGTACTAGTATAGGAGAATACTGGTACTATTATAGGAGAATACTGGTACTATTATAGGAGAATACTGGTACTATTATAGGAGAATACTGGTACTATTATAGGAGGATACTGGTACTATTATAGGAGGATACTGGTACTATTATAGGAGGATACTGGTACTATTATAGGAGAATACTGGTACTATTATAGGAGGATACTGGTACTGTTAGAGGAGAATACTGGTACTGTTATAGGAGAATACTGGTACTGTTATAGGAGAATACTGGTACTATTATAGGAGAATACTGGTACTATTAGAGGAGAATACTGGTACTATTAGAGGAGAATACTGGTATTATTAGAGGAGAATACTGGTATTATTAGAGGAGAATACTGGTACTATTATAGGAGAATACTGGTACTAATATAGGAGGATACTGGTACTATTATAGGAGGATACTGGTATTATTATAGGAGGATAGTGGTATTATTATAGGAGGATAGTGGTATTATTATAGGAGGATAGTGGTATTATTATAGGAGGATAGTGGTACTATTATAGGAGGATAGTGGTACTATTATAGGAGAATACTGGTACTATTATAGGAGAATACTGGTACTATTATAGGAGAATACTGGTACTGTTATAGGAGAATACTGGTGCTGTTATAGGAGAATACTGGTACTGTTATAGGAGAATACTGGTGCTGTTATAGGAGAATACTGGTACTGTTATAGGAGAATACTGGTACTGTAATAGGAGAATACTGGTACTATTATAGGAGAATACTGGTACTATTATAGGAGAATACTGGTACTATTAGAGGAGAATACTGGTATTATTAGAGGAGAATACTGGTATTATTAGAGGAGAATACTGGTACTATTAGAGGAGAATACTGGTACTATTAGAGGAGAATACTGGTACTATTAGAGGAGAATACTGGTACTATTAGAGGAGAATACTGGTACTATTATAGGAGAATACTGGTACTATTATAGGAGAATACTGGTACTATTATAGGAGAATACTGGTACTATTATAGGAGAATACTGATACTAATATAGGAGGATACTGGTATTATTATAGGAGGATACTGGTATTATTATAGGAGAATACTGGTACTATTATAGGAGAATACTGGTACTATTAGAGTAGAATACTGGTACTATTAGAGTAGAATACTGGTACTATTAGAGTAGAATACTGGTACTATTATAGGAGAATACTGGTATTATTATAGGAGAATACTGGTACTATTAGAGGAGAATACTGGTACTATTAGAGGAGAATACTGGTACTATTAGAGGAGAATACTGGTACTATTAGAGGAGAATACTGGTACTATTATAGGAGAATACTGGTACTATTATAGGAGAATACTGGTACTATTATAGGAGAATACTGGTACTATTATAGGAGAATACTGGTACTATTATAGGAGAATACTGGTACTATTATAGGAGAATACTGGTACTATTATAGGAGAATACTGGTACTATTATAGGAGAATACTGGTACTATTATAGGAGAATACTGGTACTATTATAGGAGAATACTTGTATTATTAGAGGAGAATACTGGTACTATTATAGGAGAATACTTCATCCTTCCTGACCTTAAATGACATGCTCCAATACTTCTATCTGTGCCTAAATTAGGTACTTTTTAAAAAAGTATTTAAAATAGTATGTGTTTGCATCCTAAATGGTGCCCTTTCCCCTTTTTTAAAGCGTGCTACTTTTGAACAGAGCCCTGTGGGACCATCTCAGGAGTCGTGTACTACACCGGGAACAGTGTGTCATACGTTGCGCCGTGTCCTTATTTCAACACCCTCAGCGCAGATGTAGCTGATTGAACCCAACACCTATTTCTCCTACCTAAATATATCGTTGCTCTTTCCTTCACATCACCTGTTTGTGTGTCAAGTGTCAGGTGTTAGCTTGTGTAATTTCTCTCTAAACAACATCCATAATGAAATACCCTTTTTTTTTTGTGTGTGTTTAAATGTGCCCAAACCCAGCGCTGTGTGAGAGTTTCCTGAAGGCGATACCGTGGGCCATGTTTAATTAGAGACTGAAATAAACCCATGAGAAAACATGTTATAAAATGGAAGACCCACAGGCCCCTTAGTCTGAACGATTACTCATAAACTGTGAGTTTGTAAGTATGCATAAAATCTGTCGGGAAAATCTTCAATCATCAAGTTCTTGCTCAACTTTCCTCTTAAGAAGCTGATAAACTAGAACCTTTTGTGAGAGAACCCAACAACAACAACACAAATCACAAGGGTCACATCGAATCAGCACAACAGGGCTTGAAATGCTGTGCTCCTTTTTTGCCAGTCACTCGGGTAGAGGATGAATGTAAATGATGGTCCACTTCAAGTTGAATTAATGATCTACTGCAACACTGCCTGTGTGCTGAATGAAGAACAGAAGTCAATTGGGTTTTTGGAAAAATGTACTATTCCATGAACCGTGCCATCCACACAGGGGAGTGAGAATCTTCTCTTAGCTTACCTTACCTGTCATTGTGTTCTGATTATATTAGATGGAGACGGGGACGGGGGGCATGTGTCCCTGCTATATTGGTTGGGGACGGGAGGCCGTTGTTAAGCACTGTGTGACAAAGTAAAAGGGCAAGAGGTAGCTATTCACTTGGGGATTGGCTGTTATCTCCTAACCAGGCTAAACAGCTGCTGTGGGAGACAGGAAGGAGGAAGAGAGAGGACGTGGGTCTATGTATGTGTCAACTAAAAGAGGAAGGGTATATTCGTTCCAAATGGCACTCTATTTCCTAGGGTCCTGGTCTAAAGTAGTGCACTATAATAGGGAATAGGGTGCCATTTTGGCTTCAGCAGGCAATTCACAGCACAGGAGAACTGGTAATGCAATTCAGACCCATCCGGGGTTCTAGAGGAAAAACACAAGAACGTTACACTGAGAGACTTGAACCTCTTTTTGTCTCTCTGTGCTACAGTGGACATGGCACAGGTGTGCAGGCGATTGAGTAGGCTGCTGAAGTCGTCACGGCCGTCGTAAGGAGGAGACCAAGGCGCAGCGTGATAAGCGTACGTTCTTCTTTAATAAATGAACGAACACTGAACAAAACGAACAAAATAAACAAAACGAACCGTGAAGCTAATTTGGATAGTGCAGACAGGCAACTAAACATAGATCAAGAACCCACATAAACCAAAAGGGAAAATGGCAACCTAAATATGATCCCCAATAAGAGATAAACAGCTGCCTCTGATTGGGAACCAATTCAGGCCACCATAGACATACATATACCTAGACTACCAAATCCCCTAGACTTACAAAAACCCTAGACAAGACAAAACTAGCATACCCACCCTCGTCACACCCTGACCTAGCCAAAATAATAAAGAAAACAGAGAACTAAGGTCAGGGTGTGACAGAACTATTGAGGAAAACTACAAATACCTGTTCAGTTTAATAAAAATAAAAAAATACAGTAGATTTTGTGCATGGCTATCCTGTGAAGAAAAGTATCATTCCAAGTTTTTGAAGAAAATAACACGGTTGTCCCGGGTTACCATTAAATATTCGATTTTTACATGAACGTTGTCACTGTCATTTAAAAGATAGAAAGTTAAATGTATTCATTTATTGTCTCAGTAGTTTACGGTATGTTGCAAACACACTTATAACCCAGTATAACTTTTCACTAGTCAACCCTCGAAGACCAAAGCCTGTTAACTACGCCAACTCACAAAGAATGTTCACTTTTTTATAAGTGGTACAGGACTTGCTTTTAAAGTGTATTGCCCCCATTACACAGCTGCTCTTCTTCTAGCAGAGAACAAGAGAGACATTGCTGCCATTTTATAATAATGATTGTGAAATCACCCCGGGACTCGTCTTCGTCTGGTAATAAAACCTCGCTCTCAAAAAAAAGGAAATGTTAATTAAGCTTTAATTTAGCAGCCAGCTAGCGACTTGACACCCGGGCAATGTGCTATTATTATTGCTGCTGGTGCTCCATTACATCAGTTTGTGTTTCTGCTTTACCCCTGAGCTAACCTTGGAGGAGAACAAAACAACAATACCAACAACAACAAACACAAAGGAAGGAACCAAAATGTAGCAGTATCCTCCTGATTACCATCTAGTCAGGTCCAACAAATAGCGATAACAAACAGAAAGGAAAAAGGCCCAAAACGAATGCACCAATCTCAATCTCCTCCTAATCCTTATTACAGAGACAAGTCACAACCAATAAATAGCAACAGGATCAACAGTTGGATTCATGATGTACATATATATATATATATATGATTAACTGATAAATATACAATAATTAGATGTGGGTTCAATTAGCAAGAGCTCTTCCATGTTGTGTTGAACAGTGAACATCTTAGAAGCGTTAGATAGGACTTGGTTTGGAGAGGCTCTGTTTATCTGTACAAGTATTTGTTTGTCTCTGCCTGTATAATTTGAGCTGGAGAACCAGTGCTGTACATACGTGGGTGTTTGGAAGGGATACAGTCCAAGTGTCTGGAGGCAACATGTGCTCTATGAAGAGAGAGAGAGAGAGAGAGAGAGAGAGAGAGAGAGACTGGGAGTGCCGGCTGAGAAAATGTAGAATGTTTTGGTGTTTTATGGAACCAGGGGGGGAAAAATCATTTTTAGTATTTTATGTAACTAGGGGAAAATGTTAAATGTTATGTGTTTTATGTAACTAGCGGGAAATGTAAATAAAAGGTTAAATAGTAGTCACCAAAAATGTATATTTAAAGATGTATTTTTACACTATTTTATTTTCACCGGAAATCACCTAGAGTCTGATTACACACGTCAGTAGTTTGTATTCAGACTTACCTTCTGAAGTGGCGTAATGGACTTTGCAGGTGTGGTTACCTGGCGCTCGCTGAATACATGTAATTCAATCGCTTAAAACCATCCAACTTGCTGGCAAACAGATTTTCTCGTGGAGTATTAATCAGATCAAATCAAATTGTATTGGTCAGATACACATGGTTAGCAAATGTTAATGCGAGTGTAGCGAAATGCTTGTGCTTCTAGTTCTGACAGTGCTGTAATATCTAACAAGTAATCTAACAATTCCCCAACAACTACCTAATACACACAAGTGTAAAGGGATAAAGAATATGTACATAAAGATATATGAAAAGGGGTGAATGAGAATATGTACATATAAAGTATATGGATGTGAGATGGCCGAGCGGCATAGCCAAGGTGCAATAGATGGTATAAAATACAGTACATACATGTGATATGAGTAATGTAAGATATGTAAACATTATTAAAGTGGCATTATTTAAAGTGGAATTGTTTAAAGTGACTAGTAATCCATTTATTAAAGTGCCCAGTGATCGGGTCTCAGTGTAGGCAGCAGCCTCTCTGAGTTAGTGATTGTTGTTTAGCAGTCTGATGGCCTTGAGATAGAAGCTGTTTTTCAGTCTCTCGGGTCCCAGCTTTGATGCACCTGTACTGACCTCGCCTTCTCGTTGGTAGCGGTGTGAACAGGCAGTGGCTCGGGTGGTTGTTGTCCTTGATGATCTTTTTGGCCTTCCATTGACATCGGGTGGTGTAGTTGTCACGGAGGGCAGGTAGTTTGCCCCCGGTGATGCGTTGTGCAATACAATGAGGTTTTCAGTACATTTATCTAAAGCCATTCCTTTAAATGTGGTGTACCTTTAATTACAATTTTTGTGATAGGCTCACTAGAATATAATGTAGGGAGAGAACGGTTCAGAATATTAGGGATCAATGACAGAAAGCCATGTAAATACATACATATTCATCTCCTTTTCAGCACCAATTGATATATAAAAAAATACTCTGATCTTGTATATTTGTAACGGCAGCCTTCCTCCTCTTCGTCTGAAGAGGAGGTGTAACAGGGATCGGACCAAGACGCAGCGTAGCTCGTGTTCAACATGTTTAATTACAAACGAAACTGTGAACACTTACAAAATAACAAAACGTGGCAAACCGAAACAGCCCTATCTGGTGCAGAGAAAACACAGAGACAGGAAACAACCACCCACAATCCCCAACACAAAACAAGCCACCTATATATGATTCCCAATCAGAGACAACACAAAACATCTGCCTCTGATTGAGAACCATATTAGGCCAAACGGACAAACAAGACACACAACATAGAATGCCCACCCAGCTCACGTCCTGACCAACACTAAAACAAGCAAAACACACAAGAACTATGGTCAGAACGTGACAATATTTGTTTGAATTAGGAAATTATTTATGAATAATAATAATAAAAACAGGTTTGGAGAGCCAAGACACAAAACATACCACTGAACAAAAATATAAACACATTAAGTATATATGTTGGCCCCATGTTTGATTTGCTGAAATAAAAGATCCCAGAAATGTTCCATACTCACAACAAGCTCATTTCTCTATAATTGTGTGCACAAATGTGTTTATATCCCTGTTAGTGAGCATTTCTCCTTTGCCAAGATTATCCATCCACCTGACAGGTGTGGCATATCAGACGCTGATGAAACAGAATGATCATTACATAGGTGCACCTTATGCTGGGGACAATAAAAGGCCACTCTAAAATGTGCAGTTTTGTTACACAGCACAATACCACAGATGTCTCAAGTTTTGAGGGAGTGTGCAATTGGCATGTTGACTGCAAAAATGTCCGTCAGAGCTGTTGCCAGAGAATTGAGTGTCAATTTCTCTATCATAAGCCACCTCCAACGTTGTCGTAGAGAATTTGGTAGTACGTCCAACCGGCCTCACAACCGCAGACCATGTGTAACCACACCAGCCTGAGACCTCCACATCCGGCTTCTTCACCTGCGGGATGGTCTGAGATGAAACTGTGGGTTTAGACAACCGAAGAATTTGTGTACAAACTGTCAGAAACCATCTCAGGGAAGCTCATCTGCGTGCTCGTCATCCTTGCCAAGGTCTTGACCTGACTGCAGTTCGGCGTTGTAACCTACTTCAGTGGGCGAATGCGCTCCTTCGATGGCCACTGGCATGCTGGAGAAGTGGGCTCTTCATGGATGAATCCCGGTTTCAACTGTACCGGGCAGATGGCAGACAGCGTGTATGGTGTCGTGTGGGCGACCGGTTTGCTGATGTCCACGTTGTGAATAACAAATACAATTGCAATTTATCTATGGCAATTTGAATGCACAGAGATACCGTGACGAGGTCCTGAGGCCCATTGTCGTGCCATTCATCCGCTGCCATCACATGTTTCAGCATAATAATGCACAGCCCCATATCGCAAGGATCTGTACACAATTCCCAGAAGCTAAAAATGTCCCAGTTCTTCCATGGCCTGCATACTCACCAGACATGTCACCCATTGAGCATGTTTGGGATGCTCTGGATCGACATGTACGACAGCATGTTCCAGTTATTGCCAAAATCCAGCAATTTCACAAAACCAATGAAGAGGAGTGGAACAATATTCCACAATCGACAGCCTGATGAACTCCATGTGAAGGAGAGGTGTTGCTCTGCATGAGGCAAATGGTCACACCAGATACTTCCTGGTTTTTCTGATCCACACCCTTACTTTTTTTTAAGGTATCTGTGACCAACAGATACATATGTATATTTCTAGTTATGTGAAATCCATAGATTAGAGCCTAATGAATTTATATCAATTGACTGATTATCTCATATGAAGTGTAACTCAGTAAAATCTTTGACATTTTTGTATGTTGTGTTTATATCTTTGTTCAGTATATTGGTAAAAAAAATACTATAGTTTTATTCATTCTGAAAGTTGTTTTATTCAATAATGCAATCCATGAAATATTGGAAGGTGAGAAAAGTGTACTGTAGTGGTTGAACAGTATTCTAACCCCAACTAATGATGGAACTGTGTCCAATGGGTCCATTGATCGTGGACCGTACGCCAGGCTCCAGGTTTAAACTGCTACAGTATGGTCCGAGTTCCAATAATGATTCATATAGGATGTCCCAAATTATTGTCCAACTTGTTATACGTTAGCCTAATATGATTCATTGTTGCTAGCGATCCTCAGCAACAACCACACTGACGTGTGGTTAAATAAAAATGTAAATTCATTAAAAGTCCTACATTGTGATTTTCTGGATTTTTTTTTCTCATTTTGTCTGTCATAGTTGAAGTGTACCTATGATGAAAATTACAGGCCTCTCTCATCTTTTTAAGTGGGAGAACTTGCACAATTGGTGGCTGACTAAATACTTTTTTGCCCCACTGTACAGTATAGAAAACAGTATATACATAAAGAGATGAGTAAAGCAAGATAACAAATCAAACCAAAGGTTATTTGTCACGTGCGCCGAATACAACAGGCACTGTACAACCTTACAGTGAAATGCTGAATACAACAGGCACTGTACAACCTTACAGTGAAATGCTGAATACAACAGGCACTGTACAACCTTACAGTGAAATGCTGAATACAACAGGCACTGTACAACCTTACAGTGAAATGCCGAATACAACAGGCACTGTACAACCTTACAGTGAAATGCTGAATACAACAGGCACTGTACAACCTTACAGTGAAATGCCGAATACAACAGGCACTGTACAACCTTACAGTGAAATGCTGAATACAACAGGCACAGTACAACCTTACAGTGAAATGCTGAATACAACAGGCACTGTACAACCTTACAGTGAAATGCTGAATACAACAGGCACAGTACAACCTTACAGTGAAATGCTGAATACAACAGGCACTGTACAACCTTACAGTGAAATGCTGAATACAACAGGCACTCTACAACCTTACAGTGAAATGCTGAATACAACAGGCACTGTACAACCTTACAGTGAAATGCCGAATACAACAGGCACTGTACAACCTTACAGTGAAATGCTGAATACAACAGGCACTGTACAACCTTACAGTGAAATGCTGAATACAACAGGCACTGTACAACCTTACAGTGAAATGCTGAATACAACAGGCACAGTACAACCTTACAGTGAAATGCTGAATACAACAGGCACTGTACAACCTTACAGTGAAATGCTTACTTACAGTCTCTAACCAACAGTGCAATTTTTAAGTAAAAAAAAAAGGTATTAGGTGAACTATAGATAAGTAAAGAAATATTAACAACAGTGAAAAAGACTGAAAAATAACAGTAGCGAGGCTATGTAAGGATTAGTAAGTGAATGAGATACCGTAGAATACTATAGAAAACAGTATATGCATATGAGATGAGTAATGGCAGATTTGTAAACATTGTTAAAGTGACTTGTGTTCCATTCCTTAAAGTGGCCAGTGATTCCTAGTCTATGCCTATAGGCAGCAGCCTCTAATGTGCAAGTAATGGCTGTTTAAAAGTCTGATGGCCTTGAGATAGAAGCTGTTTTTCAGTCTCTCGGTCCCAGCTTTGATGCACCTGTACTGACCTCGCCTTCTGGATGATAGCGGGGTGAACAGGCAGTGGTTCGGGTGGTTGATGTCCTTGATGATCTTTATGGCCTTCCTGTGACATCGGGTGGTGTAGGTGTCCTGGAGGGCAGGTAGTTTGCCCCCGTTAATGCGTTGGGCAGACCGCACCGCCCTCTGGAGAGCCTTACGGTTGTGGGCGGTGCAGTTTCCGTAACAGGCGGTGATACAGCCCGACAGGATGCTTTCAATTGTGCATCTGTAAAAAAAATGGTGAGGGTTTTACGTGACAATACACATTTCTTTAGCCTCCTGAGGTTGAAGAGGCTCTGTTTCACCTTCTTCACCACACTGTCTGTGTGGGTGGTCCATTTCAGTTTTGTCGGTGATGTGTACGCCCAGGAACTTAAAACTTTCCACTTTGTCCACTGCTGTCCCTTCGATTTGGATAGGGGGGTGCTTCCTCTGCTGTTTCCTGAAGTCCACAATCATCTCCTTTGTTTTGTTGACGTTGAGTGAGAGGTTGTTTTCCAGGAACCACACTCCCAGAGCTCTCACCTCCTCCCTGTAAGCTGTCTCGTCATCGTTGGTAATCAAGCCTACTACTGTTGTGTCGTCTGCAAACTTGATGATTGAGTTGGAGGCGTACATGGACACGGAGTCGTGGGTGAACAGGGAGTACAAGAGGGGGCTGAGCACGCACCCTTGTGGGGCCCCAGTGTTGAGGATCAGCGGAGTGGAGGTGATGTTTCCTACCTTCACCACCTGGGGGCGGCCTGTCAGGAAGTCCAGGACCCAATTGGACAGGGCGGGGTTCAGACCCAGGGCCTCCAGCTTGATGATGAGTTTGGAGGGTACTATGGTGTTGAATGCTGAGCTATAGTCAATAAACAGCATTCTTACATATGGTGCCTTGCAAAAGTAATCGTCCCCCTTGGCGTTTTTCCTATTTTGTTGCATTACAACCTGTAATTTAAATGTATTTTTATTTGGATTTCATGTAATGAACATACACAAAATAGTCCACATTTGTGAAGCGAAATGAAAAAAATAAAAAAATAAATCTAAAACGGAAAAGTGGTGCGTGCATATGTGTTCACCCCCTTTGCTATGAAGCCCCTAAATAAGATCTGGTGCAACCAATTACCTTCAGAAGTCACATAATTAGTTAAATAAAGTCCACCTGTGTGCAATCGAAGTGTCACATGATCTGTCACATGATCTCAGTATATATACAACTGTTCTGAAAGGCCCCAGAGTCTGCAACACCACTAAGCAAGGGGCACCACCAAACAAGCGCCACCATGAAGACCAAGGAGCTCTCCAAACAGGTCAGGGACAAAGTTGTGGAGAAGTACAGCTCAGGGTTGGGTTAAAAAAAATATCAGAAACTTTGAACATCCCACAGAGCACCATTACATCCATTATTTTATTTTTTTAAGAATATGGCACCACAACAAACCTGCCAAGAAAGGGCCGCCCACCAAAACTCACGGACCAGGCAAGGAGGGCATTATTAATCAGAGAGGCAACAAAGAGAGCAAAGCTAACCCTGAAGGAGCTGCAATGCTCCACAGTGGAGATTTGAGTATCTGTCCATTGAACCACTTTAAGCCGTACACTCCACAGAGCTGGGCTTTACTGAAGAGTGGCCAGAAAAAAGCCATTGCTTAAAACTTCTACTGGGTCACCATCCCGGATCCGGGAGCATCCTCATCAGTAAAAAGCTGACTAGCATAGCCTAGCATAGCGCCACAAGTAAATACTAGCATATAAATATTATGAAATCACAAGTCCAAGACACCAAATGAAAGATACACATCTTGTGAATCCAGCCATCATTTCCGATTTTTTAAATGTTTTACAGCGAAAACACAATATGTATTTCTATTAGCTAACCACAATAGCAAAAGACTCAACCGCATATTTTCACAATTTTTTACCGCATAGGTAGCTATCACAAAACCGACCAAATAGAGATATAATTAGTCACTAACCAAGAAACAACTTCATCAGATGACAGTCTTATAACATGTTATACAATAAATCTATGTTTTGTTCGAAAATGTGCATATTTGAGGTATAAATCATAGTTTTACATTGCAGCTACCATCACAAATATCACCAAAGCAGCCGGAATAATTACAGAGAGCAACGTGAAATACCTAAATACTCATCATAAAACATTTATGAAAAATACATGGTGTACAGCAAATGAAAGATAAACATCTTGTGAATCCAGCCAATATTTCAGATTTTTTAAGTGTTTTACAGCGAAAACACAATATAGCATTATATTTGCTTACTACAATAGCCAACCACACAACTGCATTCATTCACCGCAAAGGTAGCGATCGCAAAAAACCAGCAAAAGATATAAAATTATTCACTAACCTTGACAAACTTCATCAGATGACAGTCCTATAACATCATGTTACACAATACATATATGTTTTGTTCGAAAATGTGCATATTTAGCGGTACAAATCGTGGTTTTACAATGTGAATACGTAGTCAAAATGCACAAAATTCTCCGGAGATATCTTAGACAGTCACCTAATCTAATCAAATAACTCATCATAAACTTTACTAAAAAATACATGTTGTACAGCAAATGAAAGATACACTAGTTCTTAATGCAACCGCTGTGTTAGATTTTTAAAAATAACTTTAGTACGACATACAGCTTACGTTATAGCGAGACAGCGCCCAAAATAAGGGCGGAAAATATGACTAAACATTTTCCACAGAAATACGAAATAACATCATAAATGGTTCCTACTTTTGCTGAGCTTCCATCAGAATCTTGTACAAGGAGTCCTTTGTCCAGAATAATCGTTGTTTGGTTTTAGAATGTCCTCTTCTCCTGTCGAATTAGCAACCATAGCTAGCCATGTGGCGCAAACGTGGCCAACTTCACATGACGCAAAGAAAAGAAAATTCCAAAACTCGCAATAAACGTTCAATAAACTGATAAAACTCGGTTTAAAAAAACTACTTTATGATGTTTTTATCACATATATCAAATAAAATCAGAGCCGGAGATATCTAACGTGTATACCGAAAGCTTTTCAGAAGGCAATCTCGGGTTCCTTCTCGCGCCAAGACAATGACATTTCCAGACATGTCATTCCAAAAGCTCTTGTTCGGCCTCAGATCAAGCTAGACACCCCATTCCACCTCTCACTGCCTGTTGACATCTAGTGGAAGGCGTATGCAGTGCATGTATATCCATAGATTTCAGGCAAATTAATAGGAAGGCCCTGGAACAGAGCCTCGATTTCAGATTTTTCACTTCCTGTCAGGAAGTTTGCTGCAAAATGAGTTCTGTTTTACTCACAGATATAATTCAAACGGTTTTAGAAACTAGAGAGTGTTTTCTATCCAATAGTAATAATAATATGCATATTGTACGAGCAAGAATAGAGTACGAGGCAGTTTAATTTGGGCACGATTTTTTACAAAGTGAAAATAGTGCCCCCCTATTGACAAAAGGATTTATTAAAGAAAAAAATAAGCAAACACATTTGGTGTTTGCCAAAATGCATGTGGGAGACTCCTCAAACATATGGAAGAAAGTACTCTTGTCAGATGAGACAAAAATGTTGCTTTTGACCATGAAGGAAAATTCTAAGTCCGGCACAAAGCCAACACCTCCCATCACCCCGAGAACACCATCCCCACAGTGAAGCATGGTGGTGGCAGCATCATTTTGTGGGGATGTTTTTCATTGGCATGGACTGGGAAACTGATCAGAATTTAAGGAATGATGGATGACGCTAAATAAAGGGAAATTCTTGAGGGAAACCTGTTTCAGTCTTCCAGAGATATGAGACTGTGACGGAGGTTCACCTTCCAGCAGGACAATGACCCTAAGCATAATGCTAAAGCAACACTCGAATGGTTTAAGGGGAAACATTTAAATGTCTTGGAATGGCCTAGTCAAAGCCCAGACTTCAATCCAATTGAGAATCTGTGGTATGACTTAAAATGAAAGATTGCTGTACACCAGCAGAACCCATCCAACTTGAAGGAGCTGGAGGAGTTTTGCCTTGAATAATAGGCAAAAATCCCAGTGGCTAGATGTGCCAAGCATATAGAGACATACCGCAAGACACTTGCAGCTGTAATTGCTGAAAAGGTGGCTCTACAAAGTATTGACTTTGGGAGGGTGAATAGTTATGCATGCTCAAGTTTTCTGTTTTTTTGTCTTATTTCTTGATTGTTTCACACCCCAAAAAATATTTTGCATCTTCAAAGTAGTAGGCATGTTGTGTTAATCAAATGACACAAACTCCCCAAAAATCTATTTTAATTCCAGGTTGTAAGGCAACAAAAATGCCAAAAAAGATTCTACATCAAACAATACACTCACTGGTACAAAATCTTGTCCGCAATATTATCACTTAAGTTAAAGGAAAACACTTGTCGGTCTCATACATTTTGTTTCTGATTCATACAGGGGACTTGTAGTGAAGATGTGAATGCAATATACACTATGCATGGACACAGAGCATTACAGATTGGAGGGGTCAGAGTTCTTCCTAGTTGGCATGCTGCGCGGTTGAGAAACACAGCTTCAGTGTGTAAGGGTACGGACCACTGGGGTTCTTCATCTGGTAGTGGTTCATCATGGCCAGAGCCTGCATGGAATCGTTTATAGACTCCCACTCCAGCAGCCCGGATGAGCTCCTCTCACCTGTCGCGCCACTCTTTCCGGTGAAGAGTTTGATATTGGATGGGACATACAAATCATTAAAATCCAGACGGAAAATATTTACACAAGAAGCATATACAGCATATACAAAATATATACTTATTTTGCAATACCACAGTAGGTATTCCTCTTGTCCAGATGGGATAGGGCAGTGTGCAGAGAGATGGCGATTTCATCGTCTATGGATCTATTGGGGCGGTAAGCAAATTGAAATGGGTCTATGGTGGCAGGTAAGGTAGAGCTGATATGAACTTTGACTAGTCTCTCAAAGCACTTAATGATGACAGAGCTGCGGGGCGATAGTCGTTAAGTTCAGTTGCCTTTGCCTTCTTGTGTACAGGAACAATGGTGGCCATCTTGAAGCATGTGGGAACAGCAGACTGGGAGAGATTGAATATGCCCGTAAACACATCGGCCATCTGGTCTGTGCATGCTCTGAGGACGTGCCTAAGGATGCTGTCTGGACCGGCAGCCTTACGAGGGTTAACACGTTTAAATGTTTTACTCACGTCGGCCACGGAGAGGGAGAGCCCACTGTCCTTGGTAGCGGACCGCGTCTGTGGCACTGTTCAAAGAATGTGTTTAGCCTGTCGGGAAGCTAGACGTCGGGCTCGGCGACGTGGCTGGTTTTCCTTATATAGTCCATGATTGTCTGTAGTTCCTGCCACATACGTCACGTGTCTGAGCTCTTTTATTGCGACTCCACTTTATCTATATACTTGTGTGATTGCCTTGCGGAGTGAATAACTACACTGTTTATATTCTGCCATGTTACCAGTCTCCTTCCCATTGTTAAATGTGGTGGTTCACGCTTTCAGGTTCACACGAATGCTTCCATTCAATCCATTCCAGAATTTCGGCAGTATAGTCCTCAGATTTGCATTGTTAAAATCCCCAGCTACAATAAATGCAGCCTCAGGATATGTGGTTTCCGGTTTGCATAAATTCCAGTGAAGTTCTTTGAGGGCCGACGAGGTTTCGGCTTGAGGTGGGATGTAAACGGCCGTGGCGATGACGGAGGAGAATTCTCTTGGGAGATAATATGGTCGGCATTTAATTGTGAGGTGTTCTAGTTCGGTTGAACAAAATGACTTGAGTTCCTGTATGTTCCTAGAATTACACCATGAGCCGTTAATCATGAAACCCCCCGCCCCCCCCATCGCCCTTCTGCTTTCCTGTCTGAGAGATGTACTGAGAATCCTGCTTTACTAACTCCGACAGAGTATCTCGAGAGAGCCATGTTTCCATGAAACAAAGTATGTTACAGGCCCCGATGTCTCTCTGGAAAGAAATCCTTGCTCTAAGCTCATCAACTTTGTTATCCAAAGATTGAACATTAGCGAGTAATACACTCTGAAGCGGTGGGTGGTGTGCGCTCTTCCTAAGTCGAACCAGCAGGCCGCCTCGAGTGCCTCACCTCCGCCGGCGATGTTTTGGGTCGGCCTCCGGAATAAGTTCAGTTGCTCTGGGGAGAGTGAACAAAGGATCTGCTCCAGGGAAGTCGTATTCCTTGTCGTAATGTTGGTAGATCAGGTGAGTTACCGCCGCTCTAACATCCAATAGTTCTCCCCGGCTATATGTAATGACACAAAGCATTTCCTGAGCTAATAATGTAAAAAAAAATACCGAAAAAAACGAAATACTGCAAAGTTTTCTAAGAGCTAGTCGTGATGCTGCCATCTTCGTCGGCGCCATCTTTATCCTTTGATCGCACGTAAAGGTTGTGGAATTATGAGGGAATTAGGTCAAGATCAGAATACACCGTGTCTGTAGACACACCGTCATTTCATTGATCTCCACCCCAAACGAATAGCGGGTGAATAGCATGATATTATCATGCTTAAATTCAAGGTCAGAATACGCATAGAGAGATAAGTGCATAAAATGGGAATTACGTTCCATTTACGCTTGCTTAACTTGCTTGAATTTCACCCCCTAATGAACAAACTAAAATGTGTTGTTATCAGTGACTGAAATACTTTTATTATAAATATAAAATGATCCATTCTAACAGCAGGTGTGAGAGCCACGGGAAGTGTTTTTGCCTGGTGGGCAGCTAGGTGTAGAGAGACACTGGTGTGGGAGTTCAAGTGCCATGTATCAGGTCCAAGATCTCCGGAGGAACTGAGGAAATATCGAAACAGGTGGTGAGTGACCTCACAAACTGTGAATAATCCTAGAGAGAGAGACACAGAGAGAGAGAAAGAGACAAACACTGAAAGAGAGAGAGGGGTAGAGAGAGAGAGAGGTGGTGAGAGAGAGAGAGAGAGAGAGAGAGAGAGAGAGAGAGAGAGAGAGAGTGTGAGAGAAAGAGAGAGAGAGAAACATTGAAAGAGAGAGAGGAAGATAGAGAGACAAACACTGAAAAGAGAACGAGGGGAAGAGATAGAGAGAGCAAGAGGGGAAGAGAGAGAGAGGGGGGAAGAGAGAGAGAGATAGAGCGGGGAAGAGAGAGAGAGAGAGAGAGAGAGAGAGAGAGAGAGAGAGAGGAAGAGAGAGAGGGGAAAAGAGAGAGAGAGGGGAAGAGATAGAGAGACAAACACTGAAAGAGAGGGGGGAAGAGATAGAGAGAGAGAGAGAGAGAGAGAGAGAGAGAGAGAGAGAGAGAGAGAGAGAGAGAGAGAGAGGTGTGAACGAAAACCTTCCCTCTCACTGAGAGATGACTAAGGCTTAACCATCTGTTGCTGGATCAGAGAGAAAAGGAGGCGTGGCAGAAAAGAGAGTGTTCTCAAAATGTACACTACCATGCTCCAAGCACACACATCGGAGTATGAGTCCAAATCAAAGTATGTGAAACGGAGCAGGGAGGGCACTTCTCGAATGCGTACTCTGTTTGTACATATTTTGAAGCATGCATCAATGCAAGCTTCAACAGAAAGTATGCATAGTAATATTTCTTTAAATCAATGGCAGCCATTATTTGAGCTGACACGAGAGAAAATACACTCCGATTTCGGAACAAAATGTTGCATATTCACATCTCATATGTTGCCTGACTACAATATTGTATCTTGATACGTCAACTTCTTATGGCTGGGTGGCAGTATTGAGTAGCTTGGATGAAAAGGTGCCCAGAGTAAACTGCCTGCTACTCAGGCTCAGAGGCTAAGATATGCATATTATTAGTATATTTGGATAGAAAACACTCTGAAGTTTCTAAAACTGTTTGAATGATGTCTGTGAGTTTAACAGAACTCATATGGCAGGCAAAAACCCGAGAAAAAATCCAACCAGGAAGTGGGACATCTGAGGTTTGTAGGTTTGCCTATCCAATATACAGTGGGATATTGGTCATTTTGCACTAGATGTCAACAGTCTTTAGAACCTTGTTTGATGCTTCTACTGTGAGGAATGAGGGAAGGAGAGCTCTTTGAGTCAGGTGTCTGGCACGAGCTGAACATGCGCGCTCACGTGAGAGCGACCTGCGTTCCATCGCATTTCTGAAGACAAAGCAATTCTCCGGTTGAAAGATTATTGATGATTTATGTTAAAAACATCCTAAAGATTGATTCTATACATCGTTTGACATGTTTCTACGAACTGTAATGGAATTGTTTGACTTTTCGTCTGACCTGCTCGTCATGAATGTGGATTACTGGAATGAACGCGCGAACAAAATGAAGGTATTTGGACATAAATTATGGACTATATCGAACAAAACAAACATTTATTGTGGAACTGGGATTCCTGGGAGTGCATTCTGATGAAGATCATCAAAGGTAAGTGAATACTTATAATGCTATTTCTGACTTCTGTTGACTACACAACATGGCGGATATCTTTATGGCTTATTTGGGCTCTGAGCGCCATACTCAGATTATCGCATGGTGTGCTTTTTCCGTAAAGTTTTTTTGAAATCTGACACAGCGGTTGCATTAAGGAGAAGTTTATCTAAAGTTCCATGTTTAATACTTGTTACTTTTATCAATGTTTATTTTGAGTATTTCTGTAAATTGATGTGGCTCTCTGCAAAATCACCAGATGTTTTGGAGGAAAAACATTACTGAACATAACGCGCCGATGTAAACTAAGATTTTTGGATATAAAAATGAACTTTATCGAACAAAACATATATGTATTTTGTAAAATGAAGTCCTATGAGTGTCATCTGATGAAGATCATCAAAGGTTAGTGATTAATTCTATATGTATTTCTGATTTTTGTGACTTTTTGTGACTTTTCTGTGACTTGGCTCTGACCTTACATAATCTTTTGTGGTGCTTTCGCCGAAAAGCCTATTTGAAATCGGACACCGTGGTGGGATTAACAAGAACTGTATCTTTAAAATGGTGTGAAATACTTGTATGTCTGAGGAATTTTAATTATGAGATTTCTCTGGTTTTGAATTTGGCGCCCTGCAGTTTCTCATCCCTGCTGTAATGCCTCAGCGGCTGTAAACTGTCATCACATCAGTCAGACGGTGATACAACTAGCAAAAAACTTCGCTCTGTAGATCTACCCTAACTTATGTATGTATTCCCCCAGTGGAAGTGTATTGGGACCTTGTAATAATGTATTTTTACTTTGACTTTAGCCTGACTATATCCTTTAAGTCACTCAATGGACGAACACGAGAAAACACTGTAGAAGCCTGGAGGTGAAAGTGGCTATTTATTTGGACAGCTGTAGAGCTCTGGAGGGTCATGTAGCTGTTGAAAAGCATGTGGGGTGTTTGACACGCCTTGGCTGTGGGAGATTTATCGCATCTCATTGTAAAATAGACGGACTAAATTTGTGTTACTCCGCATATCCACCATCACTTTTAGTTGTTTGTTGTAATTCTCCCCTCAACAACTCTTTAGATGAAATATTCAACAGCATTTTATCTCCAAGACAAATTGCCTCCGTCTTACAAACCCCACAAACAACTTCTCTGTTAATGCCTCTGTGCAGAAAGATTTCCACTCAACTGGACAAACATGCTGCTGTAGTCATTTATACTGGGTACAGAGGGTGCATACAGACACATCTCACACAGACACATCTCACACAGACACATCTCACACAGACACATCTCACACAGACACATCTCACACAGACACATCTCACACAGACACAACTCACACAGACACATCTCACACAGACACATCTCACACAGACACATCTCACACAGACACATCTCACACAGACACAACTCACACAGACACATCTCACACAGATCTCACACAGACACAACTCACACAGACACAACTCACACAGACACATCTCATACAGACACATCTCACACAGACACATCTCACACAGACACATCTCACTCAGACACAACTCACACAGACACATCTCACACAGATCTCACACAGACACAACTCACACAGACACAACTCACACAGACACATCTCATACAGACACATCTCACACAGACACATCTCACACAGACACATCTCACTCAGACACAACTCACACAGACACATCTAACACAGACACAACTCACACACAACTCACACAGACACATCTCACACAGACACAACTCACACAGACACAACTCACACACATCTCACACAGACACATCTCACACAGACACATCTCACACAGACACATCTCACACAGACACATCTCACACAGACACATCTAACACAGACACAACTCACACACAACTCACACAGACACATCTCACACAGACACATCTCACACAGACACAACTCACACACATCTCACACACACACATCTCACACACACACATCTCACACAGACACATCTCACACAGACACAACTCACACAGACACATCTCACACAGACACATCTCACACAGACACATCTCACACAGACACATCTCACACAAAGAGACTCAAGAAGTAGGAATATGATTTAATTGATTTAATTTTACTTCTGTTGACACAATTTTAGTAAAAACATAATTGAATGTTGATAATAATTCATCAGGCTACTATAAAAACAGAACTGTATCTTACAATATAAATATGTCTAATTTACAACATGTCATTTTTTTTTATTTCTCAGAGCAAGTGGAATTAATTATATAACAGAATGGTAGGACAGTTTTTTCACCCCGGCAACAGCTACGCTCCTTTACGTACTTATCTGGACAGTGAAGCTACTACTTTTAATTTGTCTCCATAGATTAACTGTTTTATATGAAGCGACAGTACAGAAGGTACTACGTTCATACGTATCTGTTTATAAACCGTTTAGATATGAAAGTACTTTATGTATCTCGTTCCTCCCACACAGACACATCTCACACAGGTGTCATAAGTATTTGTACAAAATTCACTTCAAGTGTATTACATTTTTGTGTGTCATTTTGTGTCACTTTAATTTAAAGAATAGAGCATGTTCTGAAAACGCATTAATGTGGATGCTAACATGATTTTTTGCTCCCGATTGGCACAGCTGTCCAAGGTACTGCATCTCAGTGCTTAAGGCGTCACTACAGACACCCTGGTTCGATTCCAGGCTGTATCACAACCGGCCGTGATTGGGAGTCCCATAGGGCGGCACACAATTGGCCCAGCGTCGTCCAGATTTGGCCTGTGTAGGCCGTCATTGTGAATAAGAATTTGTTCTTAACAGACTTGCCTTGTTAAATAAAGGTAAAAGAAAATATAAAAATAAACAGATAATTCTATAAACAGATAATAAATCATGAATAATGATGAGTGAGACATGTTTAGGGGTAATGATTTTTGTCACTTTTTTAGTCACCATTATTCATGATTCATTCATGATTCATTCATGATTCATTCATGATTCATTCATGATTCATTCATGAATAATTCATGATTGTCCATAATCATGATAGCATACACATTATTAATGTAGTAGTGTTCGGGAAACACATTCTACTCTCATTTACAGTAAAAGTCAATCCAAAATGACACAATACATTATTGACCATTCATTCTTTTTGACAAAAAAATGTAATACACTTTAAGTGAATTTGTCCAAATACTTAGGACACCTTTCAAATGGAGGGACTAGATATAGTACATCAAATGCATGCCTTTCTAACCAGTATCAAAATACCTTCAAATAAAAGGTGACATTCTGTACTGTCGCCTCATATAAACCATTTAAAAAAAAAATCAAATCCAAAATGCTGCGTTACAGAGCCAAATACTTTTGTTTCAGCTTCACTGTCCAAATAAATATGTAGGAGAGTATATCTACTGTATTACAGCTACATGAAGACCTACGGAGAGGCTTGAAACCACACGGTAACCAGGTTTACATATCAGATCTGTGTTTTTTACGTGATTATAAAGACACTGGGTCATTTTTAAACCAAAGAAAACTAGTTGATTAGACATTTTAAACCCATTTTTCTACGCTATCCTGCTTTAGAATCAGAAGGGGTCTCATTTACGTCAAATATAAAGACGTGTAACGGTGAAGTCACCAGACCCGACCACATTAGTTGTGTTTCTTGTTCAGAAACGAAGGAAGAATGGCTGTAAAATAGAATAAAAATAAGTAAATAAAAATAGTGGTCAAATTTAAATAGTGGTCAAATTAATTTTAGAGTCAGATGGGTAAATCCTTACAAAGAACATATTTTAGGACATAAAAAAAAAACTTTTGGAATACTGTAGTATCTGGATCAATTCAGGGGTAAATGTTACATGAATGAATTGTCATCGTTTAGGAAAGCAAATGAACGTAGAGTGAACGTCATCGACACACGCTATTACACTAGATACAGCACTTTGTTGTGTGTGTTCACGTTTAATTGAACTAGTATTGCATTAAATGCCCAAAGGTAGACTATTGAAGCACATCACTAGCAGAAAAACACAGACGTTAATAATGAATCTGCCCACGACAGTTTCTACATCGGACTGGTTTTAAATGTGCACACGTCCAAATTCTTTAGTTACGCTTGATTGTCTCTCTAAAGGAAATATTTCTGTCTAATATAGTACGAATGAAAGGCACGTATCACTCTCAATACTACAGAAGCCTTTCCATTGATAAAACAGGGTTGGATGTTACATGAACATGAGGACAAAACTACATGACAAAAGTAATAGCTAGAAGTAAATTAAATGTTTTGTTGGAAGCAACAAAAAGAAACATGATTAAATAGTCTGCAGTGGGATGTGATGTCTTAAAACAAGGGCTATAGTGGGATGTGATGTCTTAAAACAAGGGCCGCAGTGGGATGTGATGTCTTAAAACAAGGGCTATAGTGGGATGTGTTGTCTTAAAACAAGGGCTGCAGTGGGATGTGATGTCTTAAAACAAGGGCTATAGTGGGATGTGATGTCTCAAAACAAGGGCTATAGTGGGATGTGTTGTCTTAAAACAAGGGCTGCAGTGGGATGTGATGTCTTAAAACAAGGGCTATAGTGGGATGTGATGTCTTAAAACATGGGCTGCAGTGGGATGTGATGTCTTAAAACAAGGGCTGCAGTGGGATGTGATGTCTTAAAACAAGGGCTATAGTGGGATGTGATGTCTTAAAACATGGGCTGCAGTGGGATGTGTTGTCTTAAAACATGGGCTGCAGTGGGATGTGATGTCTTAAAACAAGGGCTATAGTGGGATGTGTTGTCTTAAAACATGGGCTGCAGTGGGATGTGGTGTCTTAAAACAAGGGCTATAGTGGGATGTGATGTCTTAAAACAAGGGCTATAGTGGGATGTGATGTCTCAAAACATGGGCTATAGTGGAGATGTGATGTCTTAAAGCATGGGCTGCAGTGGGATGTAATGTCTCAAAACATGGGCTGCAGTGGAGATGTGTTGTCTTAAAACAAGGGCTATAGTGGGATGTGATATCTCAAAACATGGGCTGCAGTGGAGATGTTATGTCTCAAAACATGGGCTGCAGTGGAGATGTGTTGTCTTAAAACATGGGCTGCAGTGGAGATGTAATGTCTCAAAACATGGGCTGCAGTGGAGATGTGTTGTCTTAAAACATGGGCTGCAGTGGGATGTTATGTCTCAAAACATGGGCTGCAGTGGAGATGTGTTGTCTTAAAACATGGGCTGCAGTGGGATGTGATGTCTCAAAACATGGGCTGCAGTGGAGATGTGTTGTCTCAAAACATGGGCTGCAGTGGAGATGTAATGTCTCAAAACATGGGCTGCAGTGGGATGTGATGTCTCAAAACATGGGCTGCAGTGGAGATGTGTTGTCTTAAAACATGGGCTGCAGTGGGATGTGATGTCTTAAAACATGGGCTGCAGTGGAGATGTAATGTCTCAAAACATGGGCTGCAGTGGAGATGTGTTGTCTTAAAACATGGGCTGCAGTGGGATGTGATGTCTCAAAACATGGGCTGCAGTGGAGATGTGTTGTCTTAAAACATGGGCTGCAGTGGGATGTGATGTCTCAAAACATGGGCTGCAGTGGAGATGTGTTGTCTTAAAACATGGGCTGCAGTGGGATGTGATGTCTCAAAACATGGGCTGCAGTGGAGATGTGTTGTCTTAAAACATGGGCTGCAGTGGGATGTGATGTCTCAAAACATGGGCTGCAGTGGAGATGTGTTGTCTTAAAACGTGGGCTGCAGTGGGATGTGTTGTCTTAAAACATGGGCTATAGTGGGATGTGTTGTCTTAAAACATGGGCTGCAGTGGAGATGTAATGTCTTAAAACATGGGCTGCAGTGGGATGTGTTGTCTTAAAACATGGGCTGCAGTGGGATGTGATGTCTTAAAACAAGGGCCGCAGTGGGATGTGATGTCTTAAAACATGGGCTGCAGTGGGATGTGTTGTCTTAAAACATGGGCTGCAGTGGGATGTGTTGTCTTAAAACATGGGCTGCAGTGGGATGTGATGTCTTAAAACATGGGCTGCAGTGGGATGACGGTGGGATGTGGGTGTGACTGAAGCATCGAGGGAGGGAACATGGTTGGGCGGGGCATGGCGTGGAACGTCACTGCCATTGGGTGGTGGTGTAAACTGGGCGTTGCCACAACAGAGAGATGCGGTGTTGAGGTAAGAAAGGGAGGCGGTCCAGGGGGACATATATCCACTCCCATAGGCCGGCGGCTGACTGGGACTGGCAGGACCTGGGGGAAGAGAGGGGGCTGGGGATGAGGGGGCAGGAAGGCGGCATGGTGGTAGGCATGGTGGTGCTGGTGGTGCTGGTGGTGCTGATGGTGGAGGATGGTGTGTTGGATGGTGATGGACCCGTTAGGCATGGGAGACAGGTGGACGGGGTGGAGCATGGGAGGACAGGAGGGGGACATGGGGACAGGAGACCCAGGCAAGACAGGGTTCATCTTTCCTGGGAACACCTGTTGTTGCTGATGGTGATGGAGAACGTGTCTATGGGTCTGGATTTGAACGACACAGTGGTGTTTCTCCATGCCGTCAGACGGGGGCTGCGGATGGAAACTTGGAGGTCTGTGATTGTGGTAAGGGCTAGCTGGTCTATGATAGGGACTACACGGGCTGCCTGTAATGTTAAGGCCTGCTGGCCTCAGGCCCTCCCTGATCCCCCTCTCCTCATGAACCCGAATCTCAGGGTGACACCTCTGTTGGTTGGGGTAGCTCTGGGGGCTGTGGTACCTCTGGTGGTTGGGGTAGCTCTGGAGACTATGCTGACACGACTTGTCCAGACTCGCATTCTGTATCTGAAACCTCTGTGGAGGGATGAATGGAGGGGTGATCTCTCTCGCACCCGGTGGACTGACATGAGCTGCTAATGTCACTGTTTGTCTTCTTATACAATCTTGTCCATTGTTGCCCATTTCTAGATGATGTACCATGATCGGGAAAGAAACGGTGGGAGAGTTTTGGAGACAAATAGTGAAGTTTTTGTTTTCATGAGTAAAACTGATTCTTTCTGGGGGATTTGGGGGATCTTGTACAGGCCCAGGTTGAGAGGGAGAGGAGGAACTGTCTTCTTTCATGCTGGGAACATTGTTCTGGATCTGGAGCCCAGGAGAGCCTCCCATTGACTTACTGCTGTGCTCTACAGCTGGCTGACTCGGGGTACTACAGCTGGCCAGTGGACCTTTAATCACAGGGTATTCTACATCTGTATTCATTAGATTCTGGACGTTCAGCTTACATCTGTCATCACACAGTACATCCACAGGAGGTTCTGCCATGTGAACATTGTGACCTACAGGAAGGTCTGAGATGTGAACATTGTGACCTACAGGAAGGTCTGAGATGTGAACATTGTGACCTACAGGAAGGTCTGAGATGTGAACATTGTGACCTACAGGAAGGTCTGAGATGTGAACATTGTGACCTACAGGAAGGTCTGAGATGTGAACATTGTGACCTACAGGAGGTTCTGAGATGTGAACATTGTGACCTACAGGAAGGTCTGAGATGTGAACATTGTGACCTACAAGAAGGTCTGAGATGTGAACATTGTGACCTAGAGGAGGGTCTGAGATGTGAACATTGTGACCTACAGGAAGGTCTGAGATGTGAACATTGTGACCTAGAGGAGGGTCTGAGATGTGAACATTGTGACCTACAGGAGGGTCTGAGATGTGAACATTGTGACCTACAAGAAGGTCTGAGATGTGAACATTGTGACCTAGAGGAGGGTCTGAGATGTGAACATTGTGACCTACAGGAGGGTCTGAGATGTGAACATTGTGACCTACAGGAAGGTCTGAGATGTGAACATTGTGACCTAGAGGAGGTTCTGAGATGTGAACATTGTGACCTACAGGAGGTTCTGAGATGTGAGGAGCATAACTGGCCCCTCTCTGTCTCTTCCTCTGTTTCCCCGCCCCACCACAGGAAACACAGACAGACCAAGAGGACCCCTCCTCAACCATTGAACCATCTGACCCATTGGGCTCTACCATTACAGGTGACTGACACTTGGTGCATGGAACCTGGTGGTCAAGGCCCAGCTCATCAGCGTCAAGCAAAGATGATGCTGTCCGTTTCCTTCTCAACGATTGACCGATACAACAGTCTTTACCACAGCTCTCTGGTGAAAGGGATTTAGTCATGCTTGGTTTTTGGGTAATGGTCCCTGGGCTTTGTGGTGACAGATGTGTCATCACCATGGTTCTGTTTTGTCTAACAGCCCCAGCAGGGTTCTCTGTGCAGGGGTTGTCGTGGCTCTGTGAGCTCTGTGAGCCGTGTCCTGCAGCGTTTCTCTGTTCTGTTGATGGATCGACTGGGTCTGTCCTGCCGTCGCTCCCGAACACCTTTTCAGAATCCGTGGCACCCTCATCAGAGAGACTGAGGCTGCCCGCTGATCCGTTTACGCTGCCTGCTGTTTCCTGTCTGCTTCTCTCTTTCTCCCTCTCCTCCCTCTCCCTCTCCTCCCTCTTCTCCCTCTCTCTCTCCTCCCCCTCTCTCTCCTCCCTCTCTCTTTTCACCCTCTCTCTCTCCCTGTCCTCGGGGGCAGCGTGGCCACTGTCAGCCGGATTTTGAGCTGATTGCTTTGACTTCTCTAATGGCTGTGAAGTGGGGCCTCTAAATTGGCTATCAAGTCCTTCCCAACACTCTGACTGTCTCTGGAATGTGTTGCATTTCTCCGCATCGCTCTCCACGCCTCCATCCGTCTCCATTTCTCTGTGCCTCTCTTCCTCATATCCTCCTCTCCTCCTTCTCCTTCTCCTCCTCTTCTTCTTCTTGTGGCTCCTGTAATGGCGCCTGTCTCTGGATTTCCATTTCTTGGTGCCTGCTGCTCTCTTGCCAGTCTGATCTTTTGACTGACTACTAGATTTACCACTGCTGTAGACTCTGCTCTGTCTCTTCAGTTGCAAACTGCAGCTTTCTGTGTCTATGTCACTCATGTGGTGCTCACATATGAGACAATCCTTCCTCTCCACTGTCTCCCTGTCATCTCTGATAGGGATATGATGGTCTGGCCTTGAGTAGGCCTTTTTGTTGTGCTTGTTGTCTATTAGTTCCTCAGAACAGACAGAGGTTGAGCCGATACACAACGCCTCAGATAACCTCAGCTCCGTCTTACTCTGACTGTCACCAGTACTAACCTTCGCCCTGCTCTGCGACTGCTGCGAGGCCTTAAAGTCAAAATGGAGGGGATTGCAGCTGTAGGAGAGACAGGGCTCTGTCCTGGTGAAGGTCAGCATCTCTGAAGGCCATTGGAGAACAGTGTATCCATCTTTGCTGAGCACAGAGAAGAACGGCTGACTGGGCTTGGTGAAAGGACACGACAGTGTCTTCACCACCGCCGTAATGTCTTCTCCTTTCTCTCTCGCAGTCCCAGGACACTCAGAGGACTGAGAGGAGGAGGAGCCGTTCTCAGGGGGACCATCAGAACTGGCGATGACCTCTGAAAAGGAACTGCTAATGGAGGAGTTTTCTTCCCCCGAGACACTCCTTTCTACTTTATGAACTTGTTGCTGTTTGCTTGTTTCCGGTTCAGCCTCTGTCGGGCTGTTTCTCTGAGTTTCCTCAGAGTTCTGTGTATCTAGTACTGTGTCTGGGTCATCTAAGGGAATGTGACAAGGGGATGCAGGTAATTGGGAGACAGAGGACACATAATGTCTGGCGATATCCTCAGAGTTAACCAGGACAGAATACAGATGTGAGACCTGTGGTGGCATGGGGATGTCAGACCTGGACAGTGTATCTGATGACCTCTGGCTCCCGTCACTAAAACTGTTAGGGCTGAGATCACCAGGCTTAGTGCCATTAGTCTCCACACCCGCACAACCCTGTCCTTTCTCCTCTGCAGCGGTTGAAACAGGGATGTTCAACTCAACGAGGGGAATTCTGAGCTTCTGTGTTCCGATACGTTCTTTGGAACCCTCCTCTGTGTTCCGATACGTTCTTTGGAACCCTCCTCTGTGTTCCGATACGTTCTTTGGAACCCTCCTCTGTGTTCCGATACGTTCTTTGGAACCCTCCTCTGTGTTCTCGTAGAACACCGCCGCTGCAGATTCCAGCTTCACTGACGCTTTCTTCGGGAAGGAGAATGAGAAGGCGATTTTGTGCCTTTTGTAAGTTTGTTTCTTGGCCTTGCCGTTGTAGGGCCAGTACAGTGTCTGCTGGGTCTTGCTGTTGGAGGCCAGGCCAGTGCTGGTGCCTGTGGTACGGTTGTGGGTCCCTGTTTCCAGCACTGTGGAGTTGTGGCTCTCTTCTGACAGTCCGTCGGTACAGCTCTCTCTGCAACTGGCGTCCACCGCTACAGTAGTAGACTTGAACTTGGGGCCACTGCCTGGAGCGCTGAAATAGAAAAAATAAACATTTGAATGAATATCAGCAAGTAAGTCCGTATATCAATGTGCATATTACTACGTTGTTACGTGCAAATCCCTTAAGGATATTAACGCTCATGATTCATGTGGATATATTAAACAAGGACTCATCCCTAGACAACTGAAATCCCTTAAGGATATTAACGCTCATGATTCATGTGGATATATTAAACAAGACTCATCCTAGACAACTGAAATCCCTTAAGGATATTAACGCTCATGATTCATGTGGATATATTAACAAAGGACTCATCCTAGACAACTGAAATCCCTTAAGGATATTAACGCTCATGATTCATGTGGATATATTAAACAAGGACTCATCCCTAGACAACTGAAATCCCTTAGATATTAACGCTCATGATTCATGTGGATATATTAAACAAGGACTCATCCCTAGACAACTGAAATCCCTTAAGGATATTAACGCTCATGACTCATGTGGATATATTAAACAAGGACTCATCCCTAAACAACTGAAATCCCTTAAGGATATTAACGCTCATGATTCATGTGGATATATAACAAGGACTCATCCCTAGACAACTGAAATCCCTTAAGATATTAACGCTCATGATTCATGTGGATATATTAAACAAGGACTCATCCAGACACCTGAAATCCCTTAAGGATATTAACGCTCATGATTCATGTGGATATATTAAACAAGGACTCATCCCTAGACAACTGAAATCCCTTAAGGATATTAACGCTCATGATCATGTGGATATATTAAACAAGGACTCATCCCTAGACAACTGAAATCCCTTAAGGATATTAACCTCATGATTCATGTGGATATATTAAACAAGGACTCATCCCTAGACAACTGAAATCCCTTAAGGATATTAACGCTCATGATTCATGTGGATATATTAAACAAGGACTCATCCTAGACAACTGAAATCCCTTAAGGATATTAACGCTCATGATTCATGTGGATTATTAAACAAGGACTCATCCCTAGACAACTGAAATCCCTTAAGGATATTAACGCTCATGATTCATGTGGATATATTAAACAAGGACTCATCCCTAGACAACTGAAATCCCTTAAGGATATTAACGCTCATGATTCATGTGGATATTAAACAAGGACTCATCCCTAGACAACTGAAATCCCTTAAGGATATTAACGCTCATGATTCATGTGGATATATTAAACAAGGACTCATCCCTAGACAACTGAAATCCCTTAAGGATATTAACGCTCATGATTCATGTGGATATATTAAACAAGACTCATCCCTAGACAACTGAAATCCCTTAAGGATATTAACGCTCATGACTCATGTGGGATTATTAACAAGGACTCATCCCTAGACAACTGAAATCCCTTAAGGATATAAACGCTCATGATTCATGTGGATATATTAAACAAGGACTCATCCCTAGACAACTGAAATCCCTTAAGGATATTAACGCTCATGATTCATGTGGATATATTAAACAAGGACTCATCCCTAGACAACTGAAATCCCTTAAGGATATTAACGCTCATGATTCATGTGGATATATTAAACAAGGACTCATCCCTAGACAACTGAAATCCCTTAAGGATATTAACGCTCATGATTCATGTGGATAATTAAAACAGGACTCATCCCTAGACAACTGAAATCCCTTAAGGATATTAACGCTCATGATTCATGTGGATATATTAAACAAGGACTCATCCCTAGACAACTGAAATCCCTTAGGATATTAACGCTCATGATTCATGTGGATATATTAACAAGGACTCATCCCTAGACAACTGAAATCCCTTAAGGATATTAACGCTCATGATTCATGTGGATATATTAAACAAGGACTCATCCCTAGACAACTGAAATCCCTTAAGGATATTAACGCTCATGATTCATGTGGATATATTAAACAAGGACTCATCCCTAGACAACTGAAATCCCTTAAGGATATTAACGCTCATGATTCATGTGGATATATTAAACAAGGACTCATCCCTAGACAAACTGAAATCCCTTAAGGATATTAACGCTCATGATTCATGTGGATATATTAAACAAGGACTCATCCCTAGACAACTGAAATCCCTTAAGGATATTAACGCTCATGATTCATGTGGATATATTAAACAAGGACTCATCCTAGACCTGAAATCCCTTAAGGATATTAACGCTCATGATTCATGTGGATATATTAAACAAGGACTCATCCCTAGACAACTGAAATCCCTTAAGGATATTAACGCTCATGATTCATGTGGATATATTAAATAAGGACTCATCCCTAGACAACTGAAATCCCTTAAGGATATTACGCTCATGATTCATGTGGATATATAAAACAAGGACTCATCCCTAGACAACTGAAATCCCTTAAGGATATTAACGCTCATGATTCATGTGGATATATTAAACAAGGACTCATCCCTAGACAACTGAAATCCCTTAAGGATATTAACGCTCATGATTCATGTGGATATATTAAACAAGGACTCATCCCTAGACAACTGAAATCCCTTAAGATATTAACGCTCATGATTCATGTGGATATATTAAACAAGGACTCATCCCTAGACAACTGAAATCCCTTAAGGATATTAACGCTCAGATTCATTGGATATATTAACAAGGACTCATCCTAGACAACTGAAATCCCTTAAGGATATTAACGCTCATGATTCATGTGGATATATTAAACAAGGACTCATCCCTAGACAACTGAAATCCCTTAAGGATATTAACGCTCATGATTCATGTGGATATATTAAACAAGGACTCATCCCTAGACAACTGCTGCGTACAGTACAATTATACAATGTATAAAAACATTTTTTTTACAGTTTACACCCAGTAGGAAAAGATGGTTGGAACTATAAATACACCCAGCAGGAAAAGATGGTTGGAACTATAAATACACCCAGCAGGAAAAGATGGTTGGAACTATAAATACACCCAGCAGGAAAAGATGGTTGGAACTATAAATACACCCAGTGGGAAAAGATGGTTGGAACTATAAATACACCCAGTGGGAAAAGATGGTTGGAACTATAAATACACCCAGTGGGAAAAGATGGTTGGAACTATAAATACACCCAGCAGGAAATGATGGTTGGAACTATGAATACACCCAGTGGGAAAAGATGGTTGGAACTATAAATACACCCAGCAGGAAATGATGGTTGGAACTATGAATACACCCAGTGGGAAAAGATGGTTGGAACTATAAATACACCCAGTGGAAAAGATGGTTGAACTATAAATACACCAGTGGAAAAAGATGGTTGAAACTATAAATACACCCAGTGGGAAAAGATGGTTGGAACTATAAATACACCCAGTGGGAAAAGATGGTTGGAACTATAAATACACCCAGTGGGAAAAGATGGTTGGAACTATAAATACACCCAGTGGGAAAAGATGGTTGGAACTATAAATACACCCAGTGGGAAAAGATGGTTGGAACTATAAATAAACCCAGAAGGAAAAGATGGTTGGAACTATAAATACACCCAGTGGGAAAAGATGATTAAAAATATACATTATAAATAAACCCAGCAGGAAAAGATGGTTGAAATTATGAATAAACCCAGAAGGAAAAGACGGTTAAAATTATGAATTATAAATACACCCAGCAGGGGAATATGGTTAAAAATATACATTATAAATAAACCCAGAAGGAAAAGATTTTTGAAACTATAAATACACCCAGTGGGAAAATATGGTTGAAATTATAAGTTATAAATACACCCAGCAGGAAAATATGGATGAAATTATAGATTATAAATATAACCAGCAGGAAAAGATGGTTGATATTATGAATTTACCCAGCGGGAAAAGATGGTTGATATTATGAATTTACCCAGCGGGAAAAGACAGTAGAAAATATAAATTAGAAATACACCCAGCAGGAAAATATGGATGAAATTATAAATTATAAATAAACCCAGTGTGAAAAGATGGTTGAAACTCTAAATTAACCCAGCGGGAAAAGATGGTTTAAACTCTAAATTAACCCAGCGGGAAAAGATGGTTGAAATTATGAATTTACCCAGCGGGAAAAGATGGTTGAAATGATGCCATTCCATCCGATTTTAAAGCAGGAATGACAACATTACAACCAGAAGATGTTCTGTGTGACTACTAGCTTTAAATGTCATGAACTAT
>NW_024058086.1:151321-293821 GCF_016432855.1 Salvelinus namaycush
TATCTACTGAACCAATGAGTGGTTGTCACTAGTTACAGTACATATCTACTGAACCAATGAGTGGTAGTCACTAGTTACAGTATATATGTAGTCACACAGTATTTCCCCATTTTTCCATAAACACTTCTGTATTGTTTGCAAACAATTAAGAAATATAATGGTTGAATACAATGAGGTACAAGCGCGTGTGTGTTCGTGCGTGCGTGCGTGCGTGCGTGCGTGCGTGCGTGCGTGCGTGCGTGCGTGCGTGCGTGCGTGCGTGTGTGTGTGTGTGTGTGTGCGTGCGTGTGTGTGTGTGTGTGTGTGTGCGGTAGTCTAGGACCACATACCTGTTTGTGAGCATGGTCATAGGAGTTAATGTGGTTGTCAAACTCCTGGTGCTTGCAGTACTGCTTGTCACACAGATCACAGTAGAAGTTGGCCTTCGGGTCCTCCAAGGCTTTGGCCATGGTCGTCGTCCTCTCCTTCTCCGCGTAGTCCTGGAAGAAACAACAAGGACAAGAACCACCTCTGTCAGGGAGGGAATCTAAATTATATCTCAACTCAGCGGAACAGGTTGAAGTGATGCCATTACAAGTAAATAGTAAGCAGTTGAATGTAATGACTTCATTTAGACAACCCATTGGGAAGGTCTTAAAACTCTCTGATATTACAGGGTTGGAGAGGAATGGACAACATCTCAGAGACAATCTGCATCCAAAAGCATTCCATTTTAAATTCAGAACAAGTGGCCTTCAGTGTTATACCCCTCAGGGCTACTGGTGGCCTTCAGTGTTGTACCCCTCAGGGCTACTGGTGGCCTTCAGTGTTGTACCCCTCAGGGCTACTGGTGGCCTTCAGTGTTGTACCCCTCAGGGCTACTGGTGGCCTTCAGTGTTGTACCCCTCAGGGCTACTGGTGGCCTTCAGTGTTGTACCCTCAGGGCTACTGGTGGCCTTCAGTGTTGACACCCTCAGGGCTACTGGTGGCCTTCAGTGTTGTACCCCTCAGGGCTACTGGTGGCCTTCAGTGTTGTACCCTCAGGGTACTAGTGGCTTCAGTGTTGTACCCCTCAGGGCTACTGGTGGCCTCAGTGTTGTTACCCCTCAGGGCTACTGGTGGCCTTCAGTGTTGTACCCCTCAGGGCTACTGGTGGCCTTCAGTGTTGTACCCCTCAGGGCTACTGGTGGCCTTCAGTGTTGTACCTCTCAGGGCTACTGGTGGCCTTCAGTGTTGTACCCCTCAGGGCTACTGTGGCCTTCAGTGTTGTACCCCTCGGGCTACTGTGGCCTTCAGTGTTGTACCCCTCAGGGCTACTGGTGCCTTCAGGTTGTACCCCTCAGGGCTAGGTGGCCTTCAGTGTTGTACCCCTCAGGCTACTGGTGGCCCCGTGTTGTACCCCTCAGGGTACTGTGGCCTTCAGTGTGTTCCCCTCAGGGCTACTGGTGGCCTTCATGTTGTACCCCTCAGGGCTACTGGTGGCCTCAGTGTTGTTCCCCTCAGGGCTACTGGTGGCCTTCAGTGTGTACCCTCAGGGCTACTGGTGGCCTTCAGTGTTGTACCCCTCAGGGCTACTGGTGGCCTTCAGGTTGTACCCCTCAGGGCTACTGGTGGCCTTCAGTGTTGTACCCCTCAGGGCTACTGTGGCCTTCAGTGTTGTACCCCTCAGGGCTACTGTGGCCTTCGTGTTGTACCCTCAGGGCTACGGTGGCCTTCAGTGTTGTACCTCCAGGGCTATGGTGCTTCAGTGTGTACCCCTCAGGGCTACTGGTGGCCTTCAGTGTTTTACCCCTCAGGGCTATGGTGGCCTTCAGTGTGTACCCCTCAGGGCTACTGGTGGCCTTCAGTGTTGTACCCCTCAGGGCTACTGTGGCCTTCAGTGTTGACCCCTCAGCTACTAGTGGCCTTCAGTGTTGTACCCCTCAGGGCTATGGTGGCCTTCAGTGTTGTACCCTCAGGGCTACTGGTGGCCTTCAGTGTTGTACCCCTCAGGGCTACTGGTGGCTTCAGTGTTTTACCCTCAGGGCTACTGGTGGCCTTCAGTGTTGTACCCCTCAGGGCTACTAGTGGCCTTCAGTGTTGTACCCCTCAGGGCTACTGGTGGCCTTCAGTGTGTTTACCCTCAGGGCTACTGGTGGCCTTCAGTGTTGTACCCCTCAGGGCTACTGGTGGCCTTCAGTGTTGTACACCTCAGGGTACTGGTGGCCTTCAGTGTTGTACCCTCAGGGCTACTGGTGCCTTCAGTGTTGTACCCCTCAGGGCTACTGGTGGCCTTCAGTGTTGTACCCCTCAGGGCTACTGGGGCTTCATGTTGTACCTCAGGGCTACTGGTGGCCTTCAGTGTTGTACCCCTCAGGGCTACTGGTGGCATTCAGTGTTGTACCCCTCAGGGCTACTGGTGGCCTTCAGTGTTGTACACTCAGGGCTACTGGTGGCCTTCAGGTTGTACCTCAGGGCTACTGGTGGCTGTCAGTGTTGTACCCCTCAGGGCTACTGGTGGCCTTCAGTGTTGTACCCTCAGGGCTACTGGTGGCCTTCAGTGTTGTACCCTCAGGGCTACTGGTGGCCTTCAGTGTTGTACCCCTCAGGGCTACTATGGCCTTCAGTGTTGTACCCCTCAGGGCTACTGGTGGCCTTCAGTGTTGTACCCTCTAGGCTACTGGTGGCCTTCAGTGTTGTACCCCTCAGGGCTACTGGTGGCTGTCAGTGTTGTACCCCTCAGGGCTACTGGTGGCCTTCAGTGTTGTACCCCTCAGGGCTATGGTGGCCTTCAGTGTTGTACCCTCAGGGCTACTGGTGGCCTTCAGTGTTGTACCCTCAGGGCTACTGGTGGCTGTCAGTGTTGTACCCCTCAGGGCTACTGGTGGCCTTCAGTGTTGTACCCCTCAGGGCTACTGGTGGCATTCAGTGTTGTACCCCTCAGGGCTACTGGTGGCCTTCAGTGTTGTACCCCTCAGGGCTACTGGTGGCCTTCAGTGTTGTACCCCTCAGGCTACTGGTGGCCTCAGTGTTATACCCCTCAGGGCTACTGGTGGCCTTCAGTGGTGTACCCCTCAGGGCTACTGGTGGCCTTCAGTGTTATACCCCTCAGGGCTACTGGTGGCCTTCAGTGTTGTACCTCTCAGGGCTACTGGTGGCCTTCAGTGTTATACCCCTCAGGGCTACTGGTGGCCTTCAGTGGTGTACCCCTCAGGGCTACTGGTGGCCTTCAGTGTTGTACCTCTCAGGGCTACTGGTGGCTGTCAGTGTTGTACCCCTCAGGGCTACTGGTGGCCTTCAGTGGTGTACCCCTCAGGGCTACTGGTGGCCTTCAGTGTTATACCCCTCAGGGCTAACTGGTGGCCTTCATGTTTGTACCTCTAGGGCTACTGGTGGCCTTCCGTGTTATACCCTCAGGGCTACTGGTGGCCTTCAGTGGTGTACCCCTCAGGGCTACTGGTGGCTTCAGTGTTGTACCTCTCAGGGCTACTGGTGGCGTCAGTGTTGTACCCCTCAGGGCTACTGGTGGCTCAGTGGTGTACCCCTCAGGGCTACTGGTGGCCTTCAGTGTTGTACCCCTAGGGCTACTGGGGCCTTCAGTGTTGTACCCCTCAGGGCTACTGGTGGCCTTCAGTGTTGTACCCCTCAGGGCTACTGGTGGCCTTCAGTGTTGTACCCCTCAGGGCTACTGGTGGCATTCAGTGTTGTACCCCTCAGGGCTACTGGTGGCCTTCAGTGTTGTACACCTCAGGGCTACTGGTGGCCTTCAGTGTTGTACCCCTCAGGGCTACTGGTGGCTGTCAGTGTTGTACCCCTCAGGGCTACTGGTGGCCTTCAGTGTTGTACCCCTCAGGGCTACTGGTGGCCTTCAGTGTTGTACCCCTCAGGGCTACTGGTGGCCTTCAGTGTTGTACCCCTCAGGGCTACTAGTGGCCTTCAGTGTTGTACCCCTCAGGGCTACTGGTGGCCTTCAGTGTTGTACCCCTCAGGGCTACTGGTGGCCTTCAGTGTTGTCCCCTCAGGGCTATGGTGGCTGTCAGTGTTGTACCTCAGGGCTACTGGTGGCCTTCAGTGTTGTATCCTCAGGGCTACTGGGGCCTTCAGTGTGTACCCCTCAGGGCTACTGGTGGCCTTCAGTGTTGTACCCCTCAGGGCTACTGGTGGCCTTCAGTGTTGTACCCCTCAGGTACTGGTGGCTGTCAGTGTTGTACCCCTCAGGGCTACTGGTGGCCTTCAGGTTGTACCCTCAGGGCTACGGTGGCTTCAGTGTTGTACCCCTCAGGTACTGGTGGCCTCAGTGTTGTACCCCTCAGGGCTACTGGTGGCCTTCAGGTGTTGTACCCCTCAGGGCTACTGGTGGCCTTCAGTGTTGTACCCTCAGGGCTACTGTGGCCTTCAGTGTTGTACCCCTCAGGGCTACTGGTGGCCTTCAGTGTGTACCCCTCAGGGCTACTGTGGCCTCAGTGTTGTTCCCCTCAGGGCTACGTGGCCTTCAGTGTTATACCCTCAGGGCTACTGGTGGCCTTCAGGTTGTACCCCTCAGGGCTACTGGTGGCCTCTTCAGTTGTACCCCTCAGGGCTACTGGTGGCTTCAGTGTTGTACCCTCAGGGCTACTGGTGGCCTCACGTGTTGTACCCTCAGGGCTACTGGTGGCCTTCAGTGTTGTACCCCTCAGGGCTAGGTGCCTTCAGTGTGTACCCCTCAGGGCTACTGGTGGCCTTCAGTGTTGTACCCCTCAGGGCTACTGGTGGCCTTCAGTGTTGTACCCCTCAGGGCTGCTATGGTGCGCTTCAGTGTTGTACCCCTCAGAGCTACTGGTGGCCTTCAGTGTTGTACCCCTCAGGGCTACTGGTGGCCTTCAGTGTTGTACCCCTCCGGGCTACTGGTGGCCTTCAGTGTTGTACCTCTCAGGGCTACTGGTGGCCTTCAGTGGTGTACCCCTCAGGGCTACTGGTGGCCTTCAGTGTTATACCCCTCAGGGTACTGGTGGCCCTCAGTGTGTACCCAGGGCTACTGGTGGCCTTCAGGTTGTACCCCTCAGGGCTACTGGTGGCCTTCAGTGTTGTACCCTCAGGGCTAATGGTGGCCTTCAGTGTTGTACCCTCAGGGCTACTGGTGGCTGTCAGTGTTGTACCCCTCAGGGCTACTGGTGGCCTTCAGTGTTGTACCCCTCTGGGCTACTAGTGGCCTTCAGTGTTGTACCCCTCAGGCTACTGGTGGCCTTCAGTGTTATACCCCTCAGGGCTACTGGTGGCCTTCAGTGTTGTTCCCCTCAGGGCTACTGGTGGCCTTCAGTGTTGTACCCCTCAGGGCTTGGTGGCTGTCAGTGTTGTACCCCTCAGGGCTACTGGTGGCCTTCAGTGTTGTACCCCTCAGGGCTACTGGTGGCCTTCAGTGTTGTACCCTCAGGGCTACTGGTGGCCTTCAGTGTTGTACCCTCAGGGCTACTGGTGGCCTTCAGTGTTGTACCCCTCAGGGCTACTGGTGGCCTTCAGTGTTGTACCCCTCAGGGCTACTGGTGGCCTTCAGTGTTGTACCCCTCAGGGCTACTGGTGGCCTTCAGTGTTGTACCCCTCAGGGCTACTGGTGGCCTTCAGTGTTGTACCCCTCAGGGCTACTGGTGGCCTTCAGTGTTGTACCCCTCAGGGCTACTGGTGGCCTTCAGTGTTGTACCCCTCAGGGCTACTGGTGGCATTCAGTGCTATACCCCTCAGGGCTACTGGTGGCCTTCAGTGTTGTACCCCTCAGGGCTAATTGCCTATGTACAGTGTCGATTTCCAAACAATATAGCTCATACACTCTGTTTCCCCATAGCATAGCTCATACACTCTGTTTCCCTATAGCATACCTCATACACTCTGTTTCCCTATAGCATACCTCATACACTCTGTTTCCCTATAGCATACCTCATACACTCTGTTTCCTATAGCAACTCATACACTCTGTTTCCTAGCATACCTCATACACTCTGTTTCCATAGCATACCTCATACACTCGTTTCCCTATAGCATAATCATACACTCTGTTTCCCTATAGCATACCTCATACACTCTGTTTCCCTATAGCATACCTCATACACTTGTTCCCTATAGCTACCTCATACACTCTGTTTCCCTATAGCATACCTCATACACTCTGTTTCCCTATAGCATACCTCATACACTCTGTTTCCCTATAGCATACCTCATACACTCTGTTTCCCTATAGCATACCTCATACACTCTGTTTCCCTATAGCATACCTCATACACTCTGTTTCCCTATAGCATACCTCATACACTCTGTTTCCCTATAGCATACCTCATACACTCTGTTCCCTATAGTATACCTCATACACTCTGTTTCCCTATAGCATACCTCATACTCTGTTTCCCATGTATACCCATACACTCTGTTCCTTAGCATACCTCATACACTCGTTTCCCTATAGCATACCCATACACTCTGTTTCCCTATAGTATACCTCATACACTCTGTTTCCCTATAGCATACTCATACACTCTGTTTCCTTAGACTACCTCATACACTCTGTTTCTATAGCATACCTATACACTCTGTTCTCTGTAGCATACCTCATACACTCTGTTCTCTGTAGCATACCTCATACACTCTGTTTCCTATAGCATAACTCATACACTCTGTTCCCTATAGCATACCTCATACACTCTGTTTCCCTATAGCATACCTCATACACTCTGTTTCCCTATAGCATACCTCATACACTTGTTCCCTATAGCATACTCATACACTCTGTTTCCCTATAGCATACCTCCTACACTCTGTTTCCCTATAGCATACCTCATACCATCGCTTCCCTATAGCATACCTCATACACTCTGTTTCCCTATAGCATACCTCCTATACTCTGTTTCCCTATAGATACCCATACACTCTGTTTCCCATAGCCTACCTATACACTCTGTTTCCCTATAGCATACCTCATACACTCTGTTTCCCTATAGCATACCTCATACACTCTGTTTCCCTATAGCATACCTCATACACTCTGTTTCCCTATAGCATACCTCATACACTCTGTTTCCCTATAGCATACCTCATACACTCTGTTCCCTATAGCATACCTTACACTCTGTTCCCTATAGCATCTCATACACTCTGTTTCCTATAGCATACCTCATACACTCTGTTTCCTATAGCATACCTCATACACTCTGTTTCCCTATAGCATACCTCATACACTCTGTTTCCCTATAGCATACCTCATACACTCTGTTTCCCTATAGCATACCTCATACACTCTGTTTCCCTATAGCATACCTCATACACTCTGTTTCATGTCTGTGATTGGTGTGGTCTGAGACAACATGTCTGTGAGTGGTGTGGTCTGGGACAACATGTCTGTGATTGGTGTGGTCTGGGACAACATGTCTGTGATTGGTGTGGTCTGGGACAACATGTCTGTGAGTGGTGTGGTCTGGGACAACATGTCTGTGAGTGGTGTGGTCTGGGACAACATGTCTGTGATTGGTGTGGTCTGGGACAACATGTCTGTGAGTGGTGTGGTCTGGGACAACATGTCTGTGAGTGGTGTGGTCTGGGACAACATGTCTGTGAGTGGTGTGGTCTAGGTGAGACAACATTATTCTACTACGCTATACCAGATACTTAATTCAGACAGAAACAGATGACACTATGATGCATGTTATTTACCCTCAGATTTAATAACAGACACGTTATTCACGTCCTCTTGATTTATTTGCATAATTTGTAGCGAGGGATGTTTGTGGTGGAGCAGGGTTTATTTAATATAACGCTCCTTGAAAACCCCTGAATTCATATAGATCCTCATTTTCTCATTTTATTATTCTGTATTAAATATTGATTTACAGCTAAATGGGGGATGAGACTACTTTCACTAGGGTACAGATCATATTTCAAATCTAATTTATTTCATTCTCAGGATATATGGAAACTCGTACATTCAAAGCTCTATTGGATAGAGATACGTATTAAACCTCCTATTCCCAAAAGGTCTCCTGTTCAAACATCCCAGTGGCTAGCGAAGAAGAAAGTAACACCATTCACGATTTTAATCTATTTATACTATATCTCATTCTTAGTGCTGACGTGAAAATCACTATCAAAAAAATGAAGCCATTGCGTAGATCCTCCTCGAAGGAGAAAATCACACCGTGGCGAAATAGAAAATAAAATAAAAACCTGAAAACCCAGTGGACAATAGGGCTTCTCGTGATTTTTATTTTCTGGAATATAATTCAATGGTGCGTTTTCACACAGCGATGCGATTAGACTTCAAACAGCTGAACAGTTTAACCGTGAGCTGAACTTTCATTGGATAGCCAGGGGTCTTGTGTCCAAACTGTTCCCTATGCACACTGCCTGGCTTCCTGTTCCCTATGCACACTGCCTGGCTTCCTGTTCCCTATGCACACTGCCTGGCTTCCTGTTCCCTATGCGCACTGCCCGGCTTCCTGTTCCCTATGCACACTGCCTGGCTTCCTGTTCCCTATGCACACTGCCCGGCTTCCTGTTCCCTATGCACACTGCCTGGCTTCCTGTTCCCTATGCGCACTGCCCGGCTTCCTGTTCCCTATGCACACTGCCTGGCTTCCTGTTCCCTATGCGCACTGCCCGGTTCCTGTTCCCTAGCACACTGCCTGGCTTCCTGTTCCCTATGCACACTGCCCGGCTTCCTGTTCCCTATGCACACTGCTGGCTTTGTCCCTATGCACACTGCCCGGCTTCTGTTCCCTATGCACACTGCCCGGCTTCCTGTTCCCTATGCACACTGCCTGGCTTCCTGTTCCCTATGCGCACTGCCTGGCTTCCTGCTCCCTATGCTCACTGCCTGGCTTCCTGTTCCCTATGCACACTGCCTGGCTTCCTGTTCCCTATGCTCACTGCCTGGCTTCCTGTTCCCTATGCACACTGCCTGGCTTCCTGTTCCCTATGCGCACTGCCTGGCTTCCTGTTCCCTATGCACACTGCCCGGCTTCCTGTTCCCTATGCACACTGCCCAGCTTCCTGTTCCCTATGCACACTGCCGGCTTCCTGTTCCCTATGCACACTGCCTGGCTTCCTGTTCCCTATGCACACTGCCCGGCTTCCTGTTCCCTATGCACACTGCCCGGCTTCCTGTTCCCTATGCACACTGCCCGGCTTCCTGTTCCCTATGCACACTGCCCGGCTTCCTGTTCCCTATGCACACTGCCCGTTCGTTCCCCATGCACACTGCCCGGCTTCCTGTTCCCTATGCACACTGCCCGGCTTCCTGTTCCTATGCACACTGCCGGCTTCCTGTTTCCTATGCACACTGCCCGGCTTCCTGTTCCCTATGCACACTGCCCGGCTTCTGTTCCCTATGCACACTGCCGCTTCCTGTTCCCTATGACACTGCCCGGCTTCCTGTTCCCTATGCACACTGCCGGCTTCCTGTTCCCTATGCACACTGCCCCGGCTTCCTGTTCCCTATGCACACTGCCCGGCTTCCTGTTCCCTATGCGCACTGCCCGGCTTCCTGTTCCCTATGCACACTGCCCGGCTTCCTGTTCCCTATGCACACTGCCCGGCTTCCTGTTCCCTATGCACACTGCGCTACCTGTAAAAAGAGCCCAATGGGTTACTATATTTGAGACGCACACCTTGTGTTCAGTTTCAATCCCTCTGCTTTTAAACTATCAGTCTCATCCTGCCCATTTTGTCCAGTTGGCTCATATCTGAACTGAAGAGGCTTCGTGGTTCTATGTACTCAATCAGTTCGGGAGCCAAAGTGGCTCAAATTGCTGTGCGATAATATTATCATTAACGGGGGAGAGAACCCACTCAGACTATTGTGTGGGGTTAGTCCTGACATGGACCTTACCACTTTACGCTGATATCACAGTTCATTACAGACCCAGAGAGGTGTAATGGGGGGTGTGTGTGTGTGTGTGTGTGTGTGTGTGTGTGTGTGTGTGTGTGTGTGTGTGTGTGTGTGTGTGTGTGTGTGTGTGTGTGTGTGTGTGTGTGTGTGTGTGTGTGTGTGTGTGTGTGAGCGCACCAAGCATCCAAAAGAGCCGTTAAGCTGTGAAAATGCCCTGCATGCACTAGGTATTATATCAGACCGCCAAACAAGTGATCCTGATTGACACAGCTCACGCTGAGATAAACTGTGAAACTATTACCAGGCTATTGCGCCGAATGGATAGGTGGTGTAAATGTGGAAAGAAACTAGCATTGCGTCAAAGGCATTCAAATACAAGTAACCTGAATATATTGGATTATTTGGTTAGGTAGTAATAGCATGTAACCTGGATATACACTGAGTGGACAAAACATTAAGAACACCTGCTCTTTACATGACATAGACTGACCAGATGAATGAATGTTATTGATGTCACTTGTTAAATCCACTTCAATCAGCGTAGATGAAGGGGAAGAGACGGGTTAAATAAGGATTTTATAGCTTTGAGACAGCTGAGACATGGATTGTGTATGTGTGCCATTCAGAGGGTGAATGGGCAAGACAGAAAATGTTTGTGCCTTTGAATGAGGTATTGAAGTAGGTGCCAGGCACATTGGTTTTTGTCTAGAAGTCCCACCCTGTATCAATAACAAGGAACCTGGATATATATTATGGATTATTTGGTTAGGTTACAAGTACCGGTCTGTATCAATAACATGTAACCTGGATATTTTTGTATTATTATTTTGTTATGTTACGAGTACCGGCCGAAAACCCCATTGTGGCTGATGGAGGAGCCCACGCGTCAGGCACCCTCGAGGCCCGATGATCCGAGCCTAAGGCAGAATCTGAGGCAGATCCCGCTGGGAAGGAGTCAGGAAAGGGGAACGATAGCGCTGGAAACTCCGAAGCCAGGAGGGTGAAGCTGTTTGACAACTGGATGTGTGTCATTGCTTCCCAACGCCAAAGAAGCTCCACATCGCCACAGGCCGCTTCCCTCCACTTGGCCTACGGTTGCGTGAAGTGCTTCCCACGGTTGGGCAGCAGGAACGGTGACAGCTTGATCCACCAAAATGAATCAGAAGTGATGGTCCTACTCCATGTTCCAGGGGAGACTTCTTTGGGGGAAAGGTCACCTGAAGGCATCGGCCATTCAGTCAATAGGTGTTGACACTGCGGTGATACTCTCAACACATCGGAACGGCATCCAGCCTGTGAAGTAGAGAAGGAGAAGATAGGCGGTGTGCACTCCCCAGGAGATTGTGCAAGTTATTAATCTGTTTGTTATTAGTAGCCACTTCTTTCCTTATGGTCCTCTGCCAGTAAACATTTGTTGCATCAGAACTCCTGTTGGTCCACATTGTCCTGGAAGAGACAGTTGTAAATACAGCTCCTGCAGCACACAAAATGCTACATTTTTACGCTGAACGGGGGAAGCCTCCATGAGAAGAGACATTGCGACAGAATCCATTTCAGAGATAATGATTTACATAGCAACAGAATCCATGTCAGAGATAATGATTTACATAGCAACAGAATCCATGTCAGAGATAATGATTTACATAGCAACAGAATCCATGTCAGAGATAATGATTTACAGGCAAAGTAACATAATTCATGTCAGAGATAATGATTTAAAGGCAGAGCAACATAATCCATGTCAGAGATAATGATTTACAGGCAGAGCAACAGAATCCATGTCAGAGATAATGATTTACAGGCAGAGCAACAGAATCCATGTCAGAGCTAATGATTTACAGGCAGAGCAACATAATCCATGTCAGAGATAATGATTTACAGGCAGAGCAACAGAATCCATGTCAGAGATAATGATTTACAGGCAGAGCAACAGAATCCATGTCAGAGATAATGATTTACAGGCAAAGTAACAGAATCCATGTCAGAGATAATGATTTACAGGCAGAGCAACAGAATCCATGTCAGAGATAATGATTTACATGCAGAGCAACAGAATCCAAGTCAGAGATAATGATTTACAGGCAGAGCAACAGAATCCAAGTAAGAGATAATGATTTACAGGCAGAGCAACAGAATCCATGTCAGAGATTGTGATTTACAGGCAGTGCAACAGAATCCATGTCAGAGATAATGATTTACAGGCAGAGCAACACGATTCATGTCAGAGATAACGATGTACAGGCAGAGCAACAGAATCCATGTCATAGATAATGATTTACAGGTAGAGCAACATAATCCAAGTCAGAGATAACGATTTACAGGCAGAGCAACAGAATCCATGTCAGAGATAATGATTTACAGGCAGAGCAACAGAATCCATGTCAGAGATAATGATTCACAGGCAGAGCAACAGAATCCATGTCAGAGATAATGATTTACAGGCAGAGCAACAGAATCCATGTCAGAGATAATGATTTACAGGCAGAGCAACAGAATCCAAGTCAGAGATAACAATTTACAGGCAGAGCAACAGAATCCATGTCAGAGATAATGATTTACAGGCAGAGCAACAGAATCCAAGTCAGAGATAACGATTTACAGGCAGAGCAACATAATCCATGTCAGAGATAATGATTTACAGGTAGAGCAACAGAATCCAAGTCAGAGATAACAATTTACAGGCAGAGCAACAGAATCCATGTCAGAGATAATGATTTACAGGCAGAGCAACAGAATCCATGTCAGAGATAATGATTTACAGGCAGAGCAACAGAATCGATGTCAGAGCTAATGATTTACAGGCAGAGCAACAGAATCCATGTCAGAGCTAATGATTTACAGGCAGAGCAACAGAATCCATGTCAGAGATAATGATTTACAGGCAGAGCAACAGAATCCATGTCAGAGATAATGATTTACAGGCAAAGTAACAGAATCCATGTCAGAGATAATGATTTACAGGCAGAGCAACAGAATCCATGTCAGAGATAATGATTTACATGCAGAGCAACAGAATCCATGTCAGAGATAATGATTTACAGGCAGAGCAACAGAATCCATGTCAGAGATAATGATTTACAGGCAGAGCAACAGAATCCATGTCAGAGATAATGATTTACAGGCAGAGCAACAGAATCCATGTCAGAGCTAATGATCTACAGGCAGAGCAACAGAATCCAAGTCAGAGATAATGATTTACAGGCAGAGCAACAGAATCCAAGTAAGAGATAATGATTTACAGGCAGAGCAACAGAATCCATGTCAGAGATTGTGATTTACAGGCAGAGCAACAGAATCCATGTCAGAGATAATGATTTACAGGCAGAGCAACACGATTCATGTCAGAGATAACGATGTACAGGCAGAGCAACAGAATCCATGTCATAGATAATGATTTACAGGTAGAGCAACATAATCCAAGTCAGAGATACCGATTTACAGGCAGAGCAACAGAATCCATGTCAGAGATAATGATTTACAGGCAGAGCAACAGAATCCATGTCAGAGATAATGATTCACAGGCAGAGCAACAGAATCCATGTCAGAGATAATGATTTACAGGCAGAGCAACAGAATCCATGTCAGAGATAATGATTTACAGGCAGAGCAACAGAATCCATGTCAGAGATAATGATTTACAGGCAGAGCAACAGAATCCATGTCAGAGCTAATGATCTACAGGCAGAGCAACAGAATCCAAGTCAGAGATAATGATTTACAGGCAGAGCAACAGAATCCAAGTAAGAGATAATGATTTACAGGCAGAGCAACAGAATCCATGTCAGAGATTGTGATTTACAGGCAGAGCAACAGAATCCATGTCAGAGATAATGATTTACAGGCAGAGCAACACGATTCATGTCAGAGATAACGATGTACAGGCAGAGCAACAGAATCCCTGTCATAGATAATGATTTACAGGTAGAGCAACATAATCCAAGTCAGAGATACCGATATACAGGCAGTGCAACAGAATCCATGTCAGAGATAATGATTTACAGGCAGAGCAACAGAATCCATGTCAGAGATAATGATTCACAGGCAGAGCAACAGAATCCATGTCAGAGATAATGATTTACAGGCAGAGCAACAGAATCCATGTCAGAGATAATGATTTACAGGCAGAGCAACAGAATCCATGTCAGAGATAATGATTTACAGGCAGAGCAACAGAATCCAAGTCAGAGATAACAATTTACAGGCAGAGCAACAGAATCCATGTCAGAGATAATGATTTACAGGCAGAGCAACAGAATCCAAGTCAGAGATAACGATTTACAGGCAGAGCAACAGAATCCATGTCAGAGATAATGATTTACAGGTAGAGCAACAGAATCCAAGTCAGAGATAACAATTTACAGGCAGAGCAACAGAATCCATGTCAGAGATAATGATTTACAGGCAGAGCAACAGAATCCATGTCAGAGATAATGATTTACAGGCAGAGCAACAGAATCCATGTCAGAGATAATGATTTACATGCAGAGCAACAGAATCCATGTCAGAGATAATGATTTACAGGCAGAGCAACAGAATCCATGTCAGAGATAATGATTTACAGGCAGAGCAACAGAATCCATGTCATAGATAATGATTTACAGGCAGAGCAACAGAATCCATGTCAGAGCTAATGATTTACAGGCAGAGCAACAGAATCCATGTCAGAGATAATGATTCACAGGCAGAGCAACAGAATCCATGTCAGAGATAATGATTTACAGGCAGAGCAACAGAATCCATGTCAGAGATAATGATTTACAGGCAGAGCAACAGAATCCATGTCAGAGATAATGATTTACAGGCAGAGCAACAGAATCCATGTCAGAGCTAATGATTTACAGGCAGAGCAACAGAATCCATGTCAGAGATAATGATTCACATGCAGAGCAACAGAATCGATGTCAGAGCTAATGATTTACAGGCAGAGCAACATAATCCATGTCAGAGATAATGATTTACAGGCAGAGCAACATAATCCATGTCAGAGATAATGATTTACAGGTAGAGCAACAGAATCGATGTCAGAGATAATGATTTACAGGCAGAGCAACATAATCCATGTCAGAGCTAATGATGTACAGGTAGAGCAACAGAATCGATGTCAGAGCTAATGATTTACAGGCAGAGCAACTGAAATGAAACAAATAGTCTCTAGCCAGTTAAAATAAACGTTCTGCAAACAAACATTTGACTTTCAACAATTTGTGCATTCGTGATACCGTTCCATTCATTTCCTTCTAGCCATTTCTATGATCCCATCCTCCCCATATAAGGTAACACAAGCCTCCTGTGGTTGGGAGCGTTCAGACAATGATCAGAGTATTGCCTTCACATTTGTTTGCCTAGTTTGGAAATTGCTATACAGGGCGATATGTACCGACTTCAGACGAGTCGCACGGGGCTCGTGGGGGTCGTAGAGCAAAATAGAGAATACCATCGTGTTTGTGAGTCTCATCTTTCCAGAGTCATATTAGTTAGTAGATCAAACCATTCCGATGCTACAGACGTTTTCGTGAGAAAAACAATTTTCTGAGTGTGTCCGGGATCCCAAATGGCAAATGATGGTCTCAAGTCTCAAAATTGGATACAGGGAGCTTTAGGCTCTATATCTTAATGATCATCCATGCTATCATATTTTCGGGACAGTTAATTCTATCATCTTTTCAAAAGGAACTCTGTCCATGCTATCATCTCTTATTTTTGGGAACTCAGTCCATGCTATCATCTCTTATTTTTGGGAACTCAGTCCATACTACTATCTTTTTAAAAGGAACTCAGTCCATACTATTATCTTTTAAAAGGAACTCAGTCCATACTACTATCTTTTTAAATGGAACTCAGTCCATACTACTATCTTTTTAAAGGAACTCAGTCCATACTACTATCTTTTTAAATGGAACTCAGTCCATACTACTATCTTTTTAAAAGGAACTCAGTCCATACTACTATCTTTTTAAATGGAACTCAGTCCATACTACTATCTTTTTAAAGGAACTCAGTCCATACTACTATCTTTTTAAATGGAACTCAGTCCATACTACTATCTTTTTAAAAGGAACTCAGTCCATACTACTATCTTTTTAAAAGGAACTCAGTCCATACTACTATCTTTTTAAAAGGAACTCAGTCCATGCTATCATCTCTTATTTTTGGGAACTCAGTCCATGCTATCATCTCTTATTTTTGGGAACTCAGTCCATACTACTATCTTTTTAAAAGGAACTCAGTCCATACTATTATCTTTTAAAAGGAACTCAGTCCATACTACTATCTTTTTAAATGGAACTCAGTCCATACTACTATCTTTTTAAAGGAACTCAGTCCATACTACTATCTTTTTAAATGGAACTCAGTCCATACTACTATCTTTTTAAAAGGAACTCAGTCCATACTACTATCTTTTTAAATGGAACTCAGTCCATACTACTATCTTTTTAAAGGAACTCAGTCCATACTACTATCTTTTTAAATGGAACTCAGTCCATACTACTATCTTTTTAAAAGGAACTCAGTCCATACTACTATCTTTTTAAAAGGAACTCAGTCCATACTACTATCTTTTTAAAAGGAACTCAGTCCATACTACTATCTTTTTAAATGGAACTCAGTCCATACTACTATCTTTTTAAATGGAACTCAGTCCATACTACTATCTTTTTAAAAGGAACTCAGTCCATACTACTATCTTTTTAAATGGAACTCAGTCCATACTACTATCTTTTTAAAGGAACTCAGTCCATACTACTATCTTTTTAAATGGAACTCAGTCCATACTACTATCTTTTTAAAAAGGAACTCAGTCCATACTACTATCTTTTTAAATGGAACTCAGTCCATACTACTATCTTTTTAAAAGGAACTCAGTCCATACTACTATCTTTTTAAAAGGAACTCAGTCCATACTACTATCTTTTTAAATGGAACTCAGTCCATACTACTATCTTTTTAAATGGAACTCAGTCCATACTACTATCTTTTTAAAAGGAACTCAGTCCATACTACTATCTTTTTAAAAGGAACTCAGTCCATACTACTATCTTTTTAAAAGGAACTCAGTCCATGCTATTATATTTTTTTAAAGGAACTCAGTCCATACTACTATCTTTTTTAAAGGAACTCAGTCCATGCTATTATATTTTTTTAAAGGAACTCAGTCCATGCTATCATCTCTTATTTCCGGAACAGTCCATGCTATCATCTCTTATTTTCGGGAACTCAGTCCATACTACTATCTCTTATTTTCTGAACAGTCCATGCTATCATCTTTCAAAAGGAACTCAGTCCATGCTATCATCTTTCAAAAGGAACTCAGTCCATGCTATCATCTTTTTAAAAGGAACTCAGTCCATGCTATCATCTTTTTAACAGGAACTCTGTCCATGCTATCATCTTTCAAAAGGAACACAGTCCATTCTATCATCTCTTATTTTCGGGAACTCAGTCCATGATATCATCTCTTATTTTCGGAACAGTCCATTCTATCATCTTTCAAAAGGAACTCAGTCCATGCTATCATCTTTCAAAAGGAACTCAGTCCATGCTATCATCTTTTTAAAAGGAACTCTGTCCATGCAATCACCTTTTTAAAATGAGCTTAGTCCATGCTATCATCTTTTATTTTCGGAACTCAGTCCATGCAATCACCTTTTCAAAAGTAACTGAGTCCGTCTTTCAACTTACTCTTGAACGTTGTAATAGTAGTAAACGGTGTCAGTCTCCTGTGATGTCAGTCATTGCATACCTTATGTTATACATATCACAAATCTCCAGATCAACTAGCCCATGTCAGCTAATGTATTATTATTATTTTTTTAGGTTTCGATTTTGTTGTAATATTTGAGTCTCTCAAATATCACACGAATACACATTAGACATGGCAATGTATAGAATTACAGGAAATAATCTTTAAACCTGTAAAATCATGGTCACATTAGTTAGTAGGCCAAACCGTTCGGACACTACAGACATTTTTGTGAGAAGACCGTTTTTGTCTCCTGGTCTGACAAACATCGCTGTAGCTCTGCCATTTTCCACCGCGGATGTAGGAGGGCGACATACATCGCTGTAGCTCTGCCATTTTCCACCGCGGATGTAGGAGGGCGACATACATCGCTGTAGCTCTGCCATTTTCCACCGCGGATGTAGGAGGGCGACATACATCGCTGTAGCTCTGCCATTTTCCACCGCGGATGTAGGAGGGCGACAAACATCGCTGTAGCTCTGCCATTTTCCACCGCGGATGTAGGAGAGCGACATACATCGCTGTAGCTCTGCCATTTTCCACCGCGGATGTAGGAGGGCGACATACATCGCTGTAGCTCTGCCATTTTCCACCGCGGATGTAGGAGGGCGACATACATCGCTGTAGCTCTGCCATTTTCCACCGCGGATGTAGGAGGGCGACATACATCGCTGTAGCTCTGCCATTTTCCACCGCGGATGTAGGAGGGCGACAAACATCGCTGTAGCTCTGCCATTTTCCACCGCGGATGTAGGAGGGCGACATACATCGCTGTAGCTCTGCCATTTTCCACCGCGGATGTAGGAGGGCGACATACATCGCTGTAGCTCTGCCATTTTCCACCGCGGATGTAGGAGGGCGACATACATCGCTGTAGCTCTGCCATTTTCCACCGCGGATGTAGGAGGGCGACATACATCGCTGTAGCTCTGCCATTTTCCACCGCGGATGTAGGAGGGCGACAAACATCGCTGTAGCTCTGCCATTTTCCACCGCGGATGTAGGAGAGCGACAAACATCGCTGTAGCTCTGCCATTTTCCACCGCGGATGTAGGAGGGCGACATACATCGCTGTAGCTCTGCCATTTTCCACCGCGGATGTAGGAGGGCGACATACATCGCTGTAGCTCTGCCATTTTCCACCGCGGATGTAGGAGGGCGACATACATCGCTGTAGCTCTGCCATTTTCCACCGCGGATGTAGGAGGGCGACATACATCGCTGTTGCTCTGTCATTTTCCACCGCGGATGAAGGAGGGCGACATACATCGCTGTAGCTCTGCCATTTTCCACCGCGGATGTAGGAGGGCGACATACATCGCTGTAGCTCTGCCATTTTCCACCGCGGATGAAGGAGGGCGACATACATCGCTGTAGCTCTGCCATTTTCCACCGCGGATGTAGGAGGGCGACATACATCGCTGTAGCTCTGCCATTTTCCACCGCGGATGTAGGAGGGCGACATACATCGCTGTAGCTCTGCCATTTTCCACCGCGGATGTAGGAGGGCGACATACATCGCTGTAGCTCTGCCATTTTCCACCGCGGATGTAGGAGGGCGACATACATCGCTGTAGCTCTGCCATTTTCCACCGCGGATGTAGGAGGGCGACATACATCGCTGTAGCTCTGCCATTTTCCACCGCGGATGTAGGAGGGCGACAAACATCGCTGTAGCTCTGCCATTTTCCACCGCGGATGTAGGAGGGCGACATACATCGCTGTAGCTCTGCCATTTTCCACCGCGGATGTAGGAGGGCGACATACATCGCTGTAGCTCTGCCATTTTCCACCGCGGATGTAGGAGGGCGACATACATCGCTGTAGCTCTGCCATTTTCCACCGCGGATGTAGGAGGGCGACATACATCGCTGTAGCTCTGCCATTTTCCACCGCGGATGTAGGAGGGCGACATACATCGCTGTAGCTCTGCCATTTTCCACCGCGGATGTAGGAGGGCGACAAACATCGCTGTAGCTCTGCCATTTTCCACCGCGGATGTAGGAGGGCGACAAACATCGCTGTAGCTCTGCCATTTTCCACCGCGGATGTAGGAGGGCGACAAACATCGCTGTAGCTCTGCCATTTTCCACCGCGGATGTAGGAGGGCGACATACATCGCTGTAGCTCTGCCATTTTCCACCGCGGATGTAGGAGGGCGACATACATCGCTGTAGCTCTGCCATTTTCCACCGCGGATGTAGGAGGGCGACATACATCGCTGTAGCTCTGCCATTTTCCACCGCGGATGTAGGAGGGCGACATACATCGCTGTAGCTCTGCCATTTTCCACCGCGGATGTAGGAGGGCGACATACATCGCTGTAGCTCTGCCATTTTCCACCGCGGATGTAGGAGGGCGACATACATCGCTGTAGCTCTGCCATTTTCCACCGCGGATGTAGGAGGGCGACATACATCGCTGTAGCTCTGCCATTTTCCACCGCGGATGTAGGAGGGCGACATACATCGCTGTAGCTCTGCCATTTTCCACCGCGGATGTAGGAGGGCGACATACATCGCTGTAGCTCTGCCATTTTCCACCGCGGATGTAGGAGGGCGACATACATCGCTGTAGCTCTGCCATTTTCCACCGCGGATGAAGGAGGGCGACATACATCGCTGTAGCTCTGCCATTTTCCACCGCGGATGTAGGAGGGCGACATACATCGCTGTAGCTCTGCCATTTTCCACCGCGGATGTAGGAGGGCGACAAACATCGCTGTAGCTCTGCCATTTTCCACCGCGGATGTAGGAGGGCGACATACATCGCTGTAGCTCTGCCATTTTCCACCGCGGATGTAGGAGGGCGACATACATCGCTGTAGCTCTGCCATTTTCCACCGCGGATGTCGGAGGGCGACATACATCGCTGTAGCTCTGCCATTTTCCACCGCGGATGTAGGAGGGCGACATACATCGCTGTAGCTCTGCCATTTTCCACCGCGGATGTAGGAGGGCGACATACATCGCTGTAGCTCTGCCATTTTCCACCGCGGATGTAGGAGGGCGACATACATCGCTGTAGCTCTGCCATTTTCCACCGCGGATGTAGGAGGGCGACATACATCGCTGTAGCTCTGCCATTTTCCACCGCGGATGTAGGAGGGCGACATACATCGCTGTAGCTCTGCCATTTTCCACCGCGGATGTAGGAGGGCGACATACATCGCTGTAGCTCTGCCATTTTCCACCGCGGATGTAGGAGGGCGACATACATCGCTGTAGCTCTGCCATTTTCCACCGCGGATGTAGGAGGGCGACAAACATCGCTGTAGCTCTGCCATTTTCCACCGCGGATGTAGGAGGGCGACATACATCGCTGTAGCTCTGCCATTTTCCACCGCGGATGTAGGAGGGCGACAAACATCGCTGTAGCTCTGCCATTTTCCACCGCGGATGTAGGAGGGCGACATACATCGCTGTAGCTCTGCCATTTTCCACCGCGGATGTAGGAGGGCGACATACATCGCTGTAGCTCTGCCATTTTCCACCGCGGATGTAGGAGGGCGACATACATCGCTGTAGCTCTGCCATTTTCCACCGCGGATGTAGGAGGGCGACATACATCGCTGTAGCTCTGCCATTTTCCACCGCGGATGTAGGAGGGCGACAAACATCGCTGTAGCTCTGCCATTTTCCACCGCGGATGTAGGAGGGCGACAAACATCGCTGTAGCTCTGCCATTTTCCACCGCGGATGTAGGAGGGCGACAAACATCGCTGTAGCTCTGCCATTTTCCACCGCGGATGTAGGAGGGCGACATACATCGCTGTAGCTCTGCCATTTTCCACCGCGGATGTAGGAGGGCGACATACATCGCTGTAGCTCTGCCATTTTCCACCGCGGATGTAGGAGGGCGACATACATCGCTGTAGCTCTGCCATTTTCCACCGCGGATGTAGGAGGGCGACATACATCGCTGTAGCTCTGCCATTTTCCACCGCGGATGTAGGAGGGCGACATACATCGCTGTAGCTCTGCCATTTTCCACCGCGGATGTAGGAGGGCGACAAACATCGCTGTAGCTCTGCCATTTTCCACCGCGGATGTAGGAGGGCGACATACATCGCTGTAGCTCTGCCATTTTCCACCGCGGATGTAGGAGGGCGACATACATCGCTGTAGCTCTGCCATTTTCCACCGCGGATGAAGGAGGGCGACAAACATCGCTGTAGCTCTGCCATTTTCCACCGCGGATGTAGGAGGGTGACAAACATCGCTGTAGCTCTGCCATTTTCCACCGCGGATGTAGGAGGGCGACATACATCGCTGTAGCTCTGCCATTTTCCACCGCGGATGTAGGAGGGCGACAAACATCGCTGTAGCTCTGCCATTTTCCACCGCGGATGTAGGAGGGTGACAAACATCGCTGTAGCTCTGCCATTTTCCACCGCGGATGTAGGAGGGCGACATACATCGCTGTAGCTCTGCCATTTTCCACCGCGGATGTAGGAGGGCGACAAACATCGCTGTAGCTCTGCCATTTTCCACCGCGGATGTAGGAGGGCGACATACATCGCTGTAGCTCTGCCATTTTCCACCGCGGATGTAGGAGGGCGACATAGGCGGATTGGTATGGATTGAGGAGGTTGGTGGCACCTTAATTGCGGAAGACGAGCTTGTGCTAAAGGCTGGAGTGGAATTAGTGGAATGGTATCATAATACATCAAACCCATGGTTTACCGTATTGCGATGCATCCCATGCAACAGATATCTGTCATTTAAACGGACAGGTTTGATGTGTTTGTTTTGTATTATTTTAATTAGATTGATGCACGGTTTTGACAATAGACTCTCAAAGTTTAATGGTATTTTTATTTATATTTAACCTGGCAAGTCAGTTAAGAACAAATTCTTATTTACAATGACTGCCTACCGGGGGACAGTGGGTTAACTGCCTTGTTCAGGGGTAGAATGACACATTTTTACCTTATCAGCCTTGGGGATTCGATCCAGCAACCTTTTGGTTACTGGACCAACGCTCTAAACACTAGGCTTTCTGCCGCCCCGATTATGCATAACATTTGTTAGGATTTGATATGGGGATTGAAGTGTTTAATCAGTTTTATTAATCAAAAATCTAGTGGGAAACATGTCCATCCCTGATATGAAGTTGATTCAAGAGTTCAAAAAGGCAAAGCCATCAGTAAATCTTTAATGAGGACGTATTAACCTCAATCTACTGCATCTTTCTAACGCGTGGGGCGGGGAGAGGAGGGGAGGAGAAGCAAACAGAGCTTAGGTAATTAAACAACAACAACAAAAATGGTGGCTGAGGAAGAAGTGTGAATTCATTTACACTGCAGATATATCTAATCACTGTCGGGGAATAAATTATAGATCGAATCACTGTCGGGGAATAAATTATAGATCGAATCACTGTCGGGGAATAAATTATAGATCGAATCACTGTCGGGGAATAAGTGATAGATCTAATCACTGTCGGGGAATAAATTATAGATCTAATCACTGTCGGGTAATAAGTGATAGATCTAATCACTGTCGGGGAATAAGTGATAGATCTAATCACTGTCGGGGAATAAATGATAGATCTAATCACTGTCGGGGAATAAATTATAGATCTAATCACTGTCGGGGAATAAGTGATAGATCTAATCACTGTCGGGGAATAAGTGATAGATCTAATCACTGTCGGGGAATAAATTATAGATCGAATCACTGTCGGGGAATAAATTATAGATCGAATCACTGTCGGGGAATAAATTATAGATCTAATCACTGTCGGGGAAAAAATTATAGATCTAATCACTGTCGGGGAATAAATTATAGATCGAATCACTGTCGGGGAATAAATTATAGATCGAATCACTGTCGGGGAATAAATTATAGATCGAATCACTGTCGGAGAATAAATTATAGATCGAATCACTGTCGGGGAATAAATTATAGATCTAATCACTGTCGGGGAATAAATTATAGATCTAATCACTGTCGGGGAATAAATTATAGATCGAATCACTGTCAGGGAATACGTTATAGATCGAATCACTGTCGGGGAATACATTATAGATCTAATCACTGTCGGGGAATAAATTATAGATCTAATCACTGTCGGAGAATAAATTATAGATCGAATCACTGTCGGGGAATAAATTATAGATCTAATCACTGTCGGGGAATACATTATAGATCTAATCACTGTCGGGGAATACGTTATAGATCTAATCACTGTCGGGGAATAAATTATAGATCTAATCACTGTCAGGGAATAAATTATAGATCTAATCACTGTCGGGGAATAAATTATAGATCGAATCACTGTCAGGGAATAAATTATAGATCTAATCACTGTCGGGGAATAAGTGATAGATCTAATCACTGTCGGGGAATAAATGATAGATCTAATCACTGTCGGGGAATAAATTATAGATCTAATCACTGTCGGGTAATAAGTGATAGATCTAATCACTGTCGGGGAATAAATGATAGATCTAATCACTGTCGGGGAATAAGTGATAGATCTAATCACTGTCTGGGAATAAGTGATAGATCTAATCACTGTCGGGGAATACGTGATAGATCTAATCACTGTCTGGGAATAAGTGATAGATCTAATCACTGTCGGGGAATAAGTGATAGATCTAATCACTGTCGAGGAATAAGTGATAGATCTAATCACTATCGGGGAATAAGTGATAGATCTAATCACTGTCGGGGAATAAATGATAGATCTAATCACTGTCGGGTAATAAGTGATATATCTAATCACTGTCGGGGAATAAGTGATAGATCTAATCACTGTCGGGTAATAAGTGATAGATCTAATCACTGTCGGGGAATAAGTGATAGATCTAATCACTGTCGGGGAATAAATGATAGATCTAATCACTGTCGGGTAATAAGTGATAGATCTAATTACTGTCGAGGAATAAGTGATAGATCTAATCACTGTCGGGGAATAAATGATAGATCTAATCACTGTCGAGGAATAAGTGATAGATCTAATCACTATCGGGGAATAAGTGATAGATCTAATCACTGTCGGGGAATAAATGATAGATCTAATCACTGTCGGGTAATAAGTGATATATCTAATCACTGTCGGGTAATAAGTGATAGATCTAATCACTGTCGGGGAATAAGTGATAGATCTAATCACTGTCGGGGAATAAGTGATAGATCTAGCTAGTTACACCGCACTGGTCTGGCAGCGGGAGCCTCAGAAAAGGTCCCCCTTCACTCCCCCAGGAACTAAACTGCAGAACACAGAGGGTCTGGACTCAAAAGGTACCTCTGTAGCAGGACAGGAGAACACAGCTATATAACAGTCGTCTGTCAGCCACTCTAAAGGGTTTTCAGTCTTCCTCTGTAGCAGGACAGGAGAACACAGCTATATAACAGTCGTCTGTCAGCCACTCTAAAGGGTTTTCAGTCTACCTCTGTAGCAGGACAGGAGAACACAGCTATATAACAGTCATCTGTCAGCCACTCTAAAGGGTTTTCAGTCTACCTCTGTAGCAGGACAGGAGAACACAGCTATATAACAGTCGTCTGTCAGCCACTCTAAAGGGTTTTCAGTCTAGCTCTATAGTAGGAAAGGGGAACATTCCATAGCATTGTTGTCTGATATGTGCAGGGAAAAGAACAGTAACATGAAGCTATAGAGAACATACAGCGTTCATCTGTCAGGGTCATTCACACTTTGTCTGTAGTGATAAAAGAGAAGACGTCTGGTAGTGTGACAGCTTTATCTGTCAGTTTAGATATGGAGGTTCGTGTGATGGGTTTGTCCCTGCTTTCTCCGCACAGCGGTAGGCTAACGCAGCATGATTTTCCCTCTGCAGAGGCTAATGCTAACCCACACAGCACGATGTTCCCTCTGCAGAGGCTAACGCTAACCTACATGTGTGGCCCTTACCAGAGCTCAAGGCTAACCCACACAGCATGATTTTCCCTCTGCAGAGGCTAATGCTAACCCACACAGCACGATGTTCCCTCTGCAGAGGCTCATGCTAACCCACACAGCATGATTTTCCCTCTGCAGAGGCTAATGCTAACCCACACAGCATGATTTTCCCTCTGCAGAGGCTAATGCTAACCCACACAGCATGATTTTCCCTCTGCAGAGGCTAATGCTAACCCACACAGCATGATTTTCCCTCTGCAGAGGCTAATGCTAACCCACACAGCATGATTTTCCCTCTGCAGAGGCTAATGCTAACCCACACAGCATGATTTTCCCTCTGCAGAGGCTAATGCTAACCCACACAGCATGATTTTCCCTCTGCAGAGGCTAATGCTAACCCACAGGACACTGCACAGCTCCAGACCCTTTCTCCCTCCCTCTGTGAGTAGTGTATTATTATTAATCAAGGTAATTGTATTATTCCCCTGAGCTCAGAGCACAGAGAGGCCCCAGACATGGACTAATATGGAACATAATCTCACACTGTTTAACCCTGTCTCATTGACTAAAGCTGACGCTGTGTGAAAATGAATATATTTAGCTTCCGTTTTGAAACATTTGCCTCTTTTGTTTAATTTTGTTTGACTTATTTCCAATCAGGCATTACATTAGAACATCAAAAGACGGAGTATTTATAAACCAGAGGATTACGGGGTGTCGTAAAACAAATCCCAACAGAGCTGCCACACAAGGGGCTGCGTGCTGCAGACTAGAACTGCATAAATAGCAGCACACTTACTGTAGGAAGAAGAATAGAGTACACAAGAACAACTCTGCTGCAATGTAACATGAAGTATAACATTAGATATTAGTACCTTCATGTGGTGTAGCCAACCGGGAGTGAGATAATGCTATGGTCTTGCCTACATAGGCCATTGCACTTGTTTGGCCATTGCACTTGTTTGGCCATTGCACTCGTTTGGCCATTGCACTCGTTTGGCCATTGCACTCGTTTGGCCATTGCACTTGTTTGCACTTGTTTGGCCATTGCACTTGTTTGGCCATCACACTTGTTTGGCCATTGCACTTGTTTGGCCATTGCACTTGTTTGCACTTGTTTGGCCATCGCACTTGTTTGGCCATCACACTTGTTTGGCCATCGCACTTGTTTGGCCATCGCACTTGTTTGCACTTGTTTGGCCATCGCACTTGTTTGGCCATTGCACTTGTTTGGCCATTGCACTCGTTTGGCCATTGCACTTGTTTGGCCATCGCACTCGTTTGGCCATTGCACTTGTTTGGCCATTGCACTTGTTTGGCCATCACACTTGTTTGGCCATTGCACTTGTTTGGCCATTGCACTTGTTTGCACTTGTTTGGCCATCGCACTTGTTTGGCCATCACACTTGTTTGGCCATCGCACTTGTTTGGCCATCGCACTTGTTTGGCCATCGCACTTGTTTGGCCATCGCACTTGTTTGGCCATCGCACTTGTTTGGCCATCGCACTTGTTTGGCCATCACACTTGTTTGGCCATCGCACTTGTTTGGCCATCGCACTTGTTTGCACTTGTTTGGCCATCGCACTTGTTTGGCCATCGCACTTGTTTGCACTTGTTTGGCCATCGCACTTGTTTGGCCATCGCACTTGTTTGCACTCGTTTGGCCATCGCACTCGTTTGGCCATTGCACTTGTTTGGCCATTGCACTTGTTTGCACTTGTTTGGCCATTGCACTTGTTTGGCCATCACACTTGTTTGGCCATTGCACTTGTTTGGCCATTGCACTTGTTTGCACTTGTTTGGCCATCGCACTTGTTTGGCCATCGCACTTGTTTGGCCATCGCACTTGTTTGGCCATCGCACTTGTTTGCACTTGTTTGGCCATCGCACTTGTTTGGCCATTGCACTTGTTTGGCCATTGCACTCGTTTGGCCATTGCACTTGTTTGGCCATCGCACTCGTTTGGCCATTGCACTTGTTTGGCCATTGCACTTGTTTGCACTTGTTTGGCCATTGCACTTGTTTGGCCATCACACTTGTTTGGCCATTGCACTTGTTTGGCCATTGCACTTGTTTGCACTTGTTTGGCCATCGCACTTGTTTGGCCATCACACTTGTTTGGCCATCGCACTTGTTTGGCCATCGCAATTGTTTGGCCATCGCACTTGTTTGGCCATCGCACTTGTTTGGCCATCGCACTTGTTTGGCCATTGCACTTGTTTGGCCATCGCACTTGTTTGGCCATCGCACTTGTTTGGCCATCGCACTTGTTTGGCCATCGCACTTGTTTGGCCATCGCACTTGTTTGGCCATCGCACTTGTTTGGCCATCGCACTTGTTTGGCCATCGCACTTGTTTGGCCATTGCACTTGTTTGGCCATTGCACTTGTTTGGCCATCGCACTTGTTTGGCCATCGCACTTGTTTGGCCATCGCACTTGTTTGCACTTGTTTGGCCATCGCACTTGTTTGGCCATCGCACTTGTTTGCACTTGTTTGGCCATCGCACTTGTTTGGCCATCGCACTTGTTGCACTTGTTTGGCCATCGCACTTGTTTGGCCATCGCACTTGTTTGGCCATCGCACTTGTTTGGCCATCGCACTTGTTTGGCCATCGCACTTGTTTGGCCATCGCACTTGTTTGGCCATCGCACTTGTTTGGCCATCGCACTTGTTTGGCCATCGCACTTGTTTGGCCATCGCACTTGTTTGGCCATCGCACTTGTTTGGCCATCGCACTTGTTTGGCCATCGCACTTGTTTGGCCATCGCACTTGTTTGGCCATCGCACTTGTTTGCACTTGTTTGGCCATCGCACTTGTTTGGCCATCGCACTTGTTTGCACTTGTTTGGCCATCGCACTTGTTTGGCCATCGCACTTGTTTGCACTTGTTTGGCCATTGCACTTGTTTGGCCATTGCACTTGTTTGCACTTGTTTGGCCATCGCACTTGTTTGGCCATCACACTTGTTAGGCCATCGCACTTGTTTGGCCATCGCACTTGTTTGCACTTGTTTGGCCATCGCACTTGTTTGGCCATCGCACTCGTTTGGCCATCGCACTCGTTTGGCCATCGCACTTGTTTGGCCATCGGACTTGTTTGGCCATCGCACTTGTTTGGCCATCGCACTTGTTTGGCCATCGCACTTGTTTGGCCATCGCACTCGTTTGGCCATCGCACTCGTTTGGCCATCGCACTTGTTTGGCCATCGCACTCGTTTGGCCATCGCACTCGTTTGGCCATCGCACTTGTTTGGCCATCACACTTGTTTGGCCATCGCACTCGTTTGGCCATTGCACTCGTTTGGCCATCGCACTCGTTTGGCCATCGCACTTGTTTGGCCATCGCATTTGTTTGGCCATCACACTTGTTTCGCCATCGCACTCGTTTGGCCATCACACTCGTTTGGCCATCACACTCGTTTGGCCATCACACTTGTTTGTCCATCACACTTGTTTGGCCATCGCACTCGTTTGGCCATCACACTTGTTTGGCCATCACACTTGTTTTCACTGATATTGATGGGTGACCTCTACTCAAGGTTGAAGGAACCAAAGTGTCACAAAGGGGTTTGTAAATCGGTGTGAGTGTAAAGGCAACCCTGTGTTCAGGTGTATCACAACACACAATACGACACCGATGGAATAGATTTGCTTTCGAAAGTCAACCTCTGTTTTGATTGATGTTCTTCCACAGAAAAGGTGGAGGGGCGGGGGGGGATTCAAATAATAATTTTTCCTAACAAGCCAGAGGTTGATAACCAGGAGTCGTAATATTATCAAGTACATGAAGACCGTCGATCTTATGAAAGTGAATAAAGATCGGGGTAAGTTCATATTTATTCATTTATGAATAAATCTAGAACCCCTCAAAATGACACATTGCCAAAGGAAAATCGAAATGTAATTTATTTCTAAACTATTATTCTTTCAGAGATGCTTGCATCATTTTTTTAGCAGGAAATAGAAAAGTGAAATGATTTGCTTTGCAAATTGTATTCATGAAAATACTGTTGTAAGCTCAGGTATGCTGTTAAACTATTTGGTAGAAGTGTCAAAGGGAGACGGATAACTACATTTTTGAAGCTCTGAACAAGTAGCTACCTACTGTATGTCTTCGCATGAGTGAGCTTTCATAGCTAAAACATAGAGACAGCATGTAGACATGGGAGATCTAGAAATCTAGAAGAAAGTTCAACTAAGTTCAACTAGTGTTAGTGTTTTCATTACCTATGAAACAGTCTGGGGACTTGAAACAGTCTGGGGACTTGAAACAGTCTGGGGACTTGAAACAGTCTGGGACATGAAACAGTCTGGGACATGAAACAGTCTGGGACATGAAACAGTCAGGGACATGAAACAGTCTGGGGACTTGAAACAGTCTGGGACATGAAACAGTCTGGGACATGAAACAGTCTGGGACTTGAAACAGTCAGGGACATGAAACAGTCTGGGGACTTGAAACAGTCTGGGGACTTGAAACAGTCTGGGGACTTGAAACAGTCTGGGGACTTGAAACAGTCTGGGACATGAAACAGTCTGGGACATGAAACAGTCTGGGACTTGAAACAGTCAGGGACATGAAACAGTCTGGGGACTTGAAACAGTCTGGGGACTTGAAACAGTCTGGGGACTTGAAACAGTCTGGGGACTTGAAACAGTCTGGGACTTGAAACAGTCTGGGACATGAAACAGTCTGGGACATGAAACAGTCTGGGACTTGAAACAGTCAGGGACATGAAACAGTCTGGGGACTTGAAACAGTCTGGGGACTTGAAACAGTCTGGGGACTTGAAACAGTCTGGGGACTTGAAACAGTCTGGGACTTGAAACAGTCTGGGACATGAAACAGTCTGGGACTTGAAACAGTCAGGGACATGAAACAGTCTGGGGACTTGAAACAGTCTGGGGACTTGAAACAGTCTGGGACTTGAAACAGTCTGGGGACTTGAAAGAGTCTGGGGACTTGAAAGAGTCTGGGACTTGAAACAGTCTGGGGACTTGAAACAGTCTGGGACATGAAACAGTCTGGGGACTTGAAACAGTCTGGGGACTTGAAACAGTCTGGGGACTTGAAACAGTCTGGGGACTTGAAACAGTCTGGGACTTGAAACAGTCTGGGGACTTGAAACAGTCTGGGACTTGAAACAGTCTGGGACATGAAACAGTCTGGGACTTGAAACAGTCAGGGACATGAAACAGTCTGGGGACTTGAAACAGTCTGGGACTTGAAACATTCTGGGACTTGAAACAGTCTGGGACTTGAAACAGTCTGGGACTTGAAACAGTCTGGGACTTGAAACGGTCAGTGACTTGAAACAGTCTGGGAAACTTCTACTGATCTAGTGGTCTGGGAGACTACTGCTGATCTAGAGGTCTGGGAGACTACTACTGATCTAGAGGTCTGGGAGAATACTACTGATCTAGAGGTCTGGGAGAATACTACTGATCTAGAGGTCTGGGAGACTACTACTGATCTAGAGGTCTGGGAGACTACTACTGATCTAGAGGTCTGGGAGACTACTACTGATCTAGAGGTCTGGGAGACTACTACTGATCTAGAGGTCTGGGAGACTACTACTGATCTAGAGGTCTGGGAGAATACTACTGATCTAGAGGTCTGGGAGAATACTACTGATCTAGAGGTCTGGGAGAATACTACTGATCTAGAGGTCTGGGAGAATACTACTGATCTAGAGGTCTGGGAGAATACTACTGATCTAGAGGTCTGGGAGACTACTACTGATCTAGTGGTCTGGGAGACTACTACTGATCTAGAGGTCTGGGAGAATACTACTGATCTAGAGGTCTGGGAAACTACTACTGATCTAGAGGTCTGGGAGAATACTACTGATCTAGAGGTCTGGGAGAATACTACTGATCTAGAGGTCTGGGAGAATACTACTGATCTAGAGGTCTGGGAGACTACTACTGATCTAGAGGTCTGGGAGAATACTACTGATCTAGAGGTCTGGGAGAATACTACTGATCTAGAGGTCTGGGAGAATACTACTGATCTAGAGGTCTGGGAGAATACTACTGATCTAGTGGTCTGGGAGACTACTACTGATCTAGAGGTCTGGGAGAATACTACTGATCTAGAGGTCTGGGAGAATACTACTGATCTAGTGGTCTGGGAGAATACTACTGATCTCGATAAATCAACATGTTTATCATCATAGGTTACCTTTCCTTTTGGAATGCAGTGTCCGATTTTGTGCAAAAGAGAGAATGCATAATAACAGAACTATGATCTATTCTCGGTTACATATTTTAACCATGCGCTTCATACTATCCATAGCGCCAAAGATTTGCGTTGTAGCCCGATTGAAATGTCAAGGTCATTCCCAATTGAGCCGACGTACGCTGCGTTTACCGTGAATGCAGTCTCCAAAAACGCGGAAAGATTGTTTAGAAATGTCAATCAAGCTGTTACACTAATATTGTGTGTTGCTGATTGAATCTAATCCCAACTTCTGAGAAACAACAAATACTGACTTTTGAGAAACAACCAACACAGACTTTTGAGAAACAACCAATAGAGACATTTGAGAAACAACCAACACAGACTTTTGAGAAACAACCAATAGAGACATTTGAGAAACAACCAACACAGACTTTTGAGAAACAACCAATACAAATGTTTGAGAAACAACCAATACAGACTTTTGAGAAACAACCAATAGAGACATTTGAGAAACAACCAACACAGACTTTTGAGAAACAACCAATATATACGTTTGAGAAACAACCAATACAGACGTTTGAGAAACAACCACCACAGACTTTTGAGAAACAACCAATACAGACTTTTGAGAAACAACCAATACAGACTTTTGAGAAACAACCAATACAGACGTTTGAGAAACAACCAACTCAGACCTTTGAGAAGTTACAGTATATTGTTTCATTGAACAACAATACCCTATCTGCTGCCGGTAGAGCATTTTACACTGAGTCAACATGCTTTTGAACAAATGCATTAGGTGTTGCATCTTGGACTACATCTATAGAATGACAAGCTGGCTGACACTGACTTCATGATGACATTCTACTTCGTACAAAGCCTGGAAGGGGAACGGAGCATCTCGATGCTGAGTTCAACTTCTTTTGGGGTTGTTTTAATGAATGGATACGTTGGAGCTGCTGCCTCTAAATAGCTGAGATACAGAGAATCCATCATGGCGTTATTGACTGGAGACGAGTTGTTCCTTCTAGAGAGCAAGAGATAATCTGAAGCATTTGTCACCTCCTCCTCCTCCTCCTCCTCCTCCGCTCTTCTGACAATCACTATCAAGTCCTTATTGCAAAACAAACGTTACTTGATTGCATGTAGTAGGGCGTATTTCCCGGTCTCCTACCTGTTTACATATATTTTACCTAGGAAAACTATAGGCCTATGAGCATTAAGAGGTCTGATATAATCTGTGAGTAAATATAATTTTTTTTTTAAACAATCATTGTAGCATCTTATTAATGCTTCATTATATATACTACATTATTGATTATTGATAGAAAAAAAATCACTGAACCTTCTTCTATGCAACAGAGAGAAACTTAATAGTTCAGAGATGCGATGAAAATACGTATTATTGTCACGATGTTCGTATGCGAATGTTGAGTTCCACATATTTTAATAATGAAAGTGAAACTTAAATCAATACAATAACAAATAAAGAATAAACGAACCGTGACGACAATTCAGTGCTAACAGGCAACTAAACATAAACAATATCCCATAACCCCACAGGTGGGAAAAAATGCTACTTAAATATGATCCCCAATTAGAGACAACGATTACCAGCTGCCTCTAATTGGGAATCATACACAAACACCAACATAGAAAAATAAACCTAGAACCCCACATAGAAATAATAAACTAGACTAAACACCCCTAGTCACGCCCTGACCTACTCTACCATAGAAAATACAGGCTTTCTATGGTCAGGACGTGACAATTATAGAGACGATCATCGTTGGTTTTCCTAGCTGTTGGAGTACGACGGGAGGGAGATATCCTGCTTCCTATACATCCTTGATTGCAGTAATTAACAGGATAATTAGCCATCGTTTTTTTTTTTGTTGGAAAGTTACTTTGTTGTTTTCCACTCTGGGAAAACAATAACTTCTCCCTTATTTACTGGTTGACATTTATTCTTCGTGACAATTAAAACAGATTACAAAGTGAGCTAAATTAATCTCTGTGTCACTTTAACTTGGTATGTGTAGGTATGTGCAAAACAGAAGATTAATCCCTAAGAACATTAAACAGTAATATTGAAAATGTCAACGTTTCTGAAGGACTAGGCTTGTCGCGTACCACGACAAGTAAAAGAGTATCACAGTCTTTTATAAACTTCTAAAATACACAATGTAGTTTGATCCGCTCTTAGATGTGTCTTTAAAACAGCACAGCGTTAAAAGCGGTGGAAAATCATTAGGCTATTTAATGCTGCTCATTGCTTTGTCGATCAGGGGTCAAGAGTCTCAGAGAGGATAGGGTCATCAGTATTGATCCATCATTTTATCTGTGAGCGATTCATCTGGCCTGCAGGGTTCATGGTAATTCTAATGGTTGTGTGACTGGGGTGTAGATGTATTTGATGTAGCTGGGTCCTTGGTCATTCTAATGGTTGTGCGACTGGGGGTTGGGGGGGGGGGGGGTAGATATATATTGATGTATATAGATATAGATATATATTGATGTGAGGACACCACTCATTTCCTGTCTGTGTTAGGTAAATCAGGCCCAGGACACCACTCATTTCCTGTCTGTGTTAGGTAAATCAGGCCCAGGACACCACTCATTTCCTGTCTGTGTTAGGTAAATCAGGCCCAGGACACCACTCATTTCCTGTCTGTGTTAGGTAAATCGGCACCCGGACACCACTCATTTCCTGTCTGTGTTAGGTAAATCAGGCCCAGGACACCACTCATTTCCTGTCTGTGTTAGGTAAATCAGGCCCAGGACACCACTCATTTCCTGTCTGTGTTAGGTAAATCGGCACCCGGACATCACTCATTTCCTGTCTGTGTTAGGTAAATCAGGCCCAGGACACCACTCATTTCCTGTCTGTGTTAGGTAAATCGGCACCCGGACACCACTCATTTCCTGTCTGTGTTAGGTAAATCAGGCCCAGGACACCACTCATTTCCTGTCTGTGTTAGGTAAATCAGGCCCAGGACACCACTCATTTCCTGTCTGTGTTAGGTAAATCAGGCCCAGGACACCACTCATTTCCTGTCTGTGTTAGGTAAATCGGCACCCGGACACCACTCATTTCCTGTCTGTGTTAGGTAAATCAGGCCCAGGACACCACTCATTTCCTGTCTGTGTTAGGTAAATCAGGCCCAGGACACCACTCATTTCCTGTCTGTGTTAGGTAAATCAGGCCCAGGACACCACTCATTTCCTGTCTGTGTTAGGTAAATCAGGCCCAGGACACCACTCATTTCCTGTCTGTGTTAGGTAAATCGGCACCCGGACACCACTCATTTCCTGTCTGTGTTAGGTAAATCGGCACCCGGACACCACTCATTTCCTGTCTGTGTTAGGTAAATCAGGCCCAGGACACCACTCATTTCCTGTCTGTGTTAGGTAAATCAGGCCCAGGACACCACTCATTTCCTGTCTGTGTTAGGTAAATCGGCACCCGGACATCACTCATTTCCTGTCTGTGTTAGGTAAATCAGGCCCAGGACACCACTCATTTCCTGTCTGTGTTAGGTAAATCGGCACCCGGACACCACTCATTTCCTGTCTGTGTTAGGTAAATCAGGCCCAGGACACCACTCATTTCCTGTCTGTGTTAGGTAAATCAGGCCCAGGACACCACTCATTTCCTGTCTGTGTTAGGTAAATCAGGCCCAGGACACCACTCATTTCCTGTCTGTGTTAGGTAAATCGGCACCCGGACACCACTCATTTCCTGTCTGTGTTAGGTAAATCAGGCCCAGGACACCACTCATTTCCTGTCTGTGTTAGGTAAATCAGGCCCAGGACACCACTCATTTCCTGTCTGTGTTAGGTAAATCAGGCCCAGGACACCACTCATTTCCTGTCTGTGTTAGGTAAATCAGGCCCAGGACACCACTCATTTCCTGTCTGTGTTAGGTAAATCGGCACCCGGACACCACTCATTTCCTGTCTGTGTTAGGTAAATCGGCACCCGGACACCACTCATTTCCTGTCTGTGTTAGGTAAATCGGCACCCGGACACCACTCATTTCCTGTCTGTGTTAGGTAAATCAGGCCCAGGACACCACTCATTTCCTGTCTGTGTTAGGTAAATCAGGCCCAGGACACCACTCATTTCCTGTCTGTGTTAGGTAAATCGGCACCCGGACACCACTCATTTCCTGTCTGTGTTAGGTAAATCGGCACCCGGACACCACTCATTTCCTGTCTGTGTTAGGTAAATCAGGCCCAGGACACCACTCATTTCCTGTCTGTGTTAGGTAAATCAGGCCCAGGACACCACTCATTTCCTGTCTGTGTTAGGTAAATCAGGCCCAGGACACCACTCATTTCCTGTCTGTGTTAGGTAAATCGGCACCCGGACACCACTCATTTCCTGTCTGTGTTAGGTAAATCGGCACCCGGACACCACTCATTTCCTGTCTGTGTTAGGTAAATCGGCACCCGGACACCACTCATTTCCTGTCTGTGTTAGGTAAATCGGCACCCGGACACCACTCATTTCCTGTCTGTGTTAGGTAAATCAGGCCCAGGACACCACTCATTTCCTGTCTGTGTTAGGTAAATCGGCACCCGGACACCACTCATTTCCTGTCTGTGTTAGGTAAATCGGCACCCGGACACCACTCATTTCCTGTCTGTGTTAGGTAAATCGGCACCCGGACACCACTCATTTCCTGTCTGTGTTAGGTAAATCGGCACCCGGACACCACTCATTTCCTGTCTGTGTTAGGTAAATCGGCACCCGGACACCACTCATTTCCTGTCTGTGTTAGGTAAATCGGCACCCGGACACCACTCATTTCCTGTCTGTGTTAGGTAAATCGGCACCCGGACACCACTCATTTCCTGTCTGTGTTAGGTAAATCAGGCCCAGGACACCACTCATTTCCTGTCTGTGTTAGGTAAATCAGGCCCAGGACACCACTCATTTCCTGTCTGTGTTAGGTAAATCGGCACCCGGACACCACTCATTTCCTGTCTGTGTTAGGTAAATCGGCACCCGGACACCACTCATTTCCTGTCTGTGTTAGGTAAATCAGGCCCAGGACACCACTCATTTCCTGTCTGTGTTAGGTAAATCAGGCCCAGGACACCACTCATTTCCTGTCTGTGTTAGGTAAATCAGGCCCAGGACACCACTCATTTCCTGTCTGTGTTAGGTAAATCGGCACCCGGACACCACTCATTTCCTGTCTGTGTTAGGTAAATCGGCACCCGGACACCACTCATTTCCTGTCTGTGTTAGGTAAATCAGGCCCAGGACACCACTCATTTCCTGTCTGTGTTAGGTAAATCGGCACCCGGACATCACTCATTTCCTGTCTGTGTTAGGTAAATCAGGCCCAGGACACCACTCATTTCCTGTCTGTGTTAGGTAAATCAGGCCCAGGACACCACTCATTTCCTGTCTGTGTTAGGTAAATCGGCACCCGGACACCACTCATTTCCTGTCTGTGTTAGGTAAATCGGCACCCGGACACCACTCATTTCCTGTCTGTGTTAGGTAAATCAGGCCCAGGACACCACTCATTTCCTGTCTGTGTTAGGTAAATCAGGCCCAGGACACCACTCATTTCCTGTCTGTGTTAGGTAAATCAGGCCCAGGACACCACTCATTTCCTGTCTGTGTTAGGTAAATCGGCACCCGGACACCACTCATTTCCTGTCTGTGTTAGGTAAATCAGGCCCAGGACACCACTCATTTCCTGTCTGTGTTAGGTAAATCGGCACCCGGACACCACTCATTTCCTGTCTGTGTTAGGTAAATCGGCACCCGGACACCACTCATTTCCTGTCTGTGTTAGGTAAATCAGGCCCAGGACACCACTCATTTCCTGTCTGTGTTAGGTAAATCGGCACCCGGACACCACTCATTTCCTGTCTGTGTTAGGTAAATCAGGCCCAGGACACCACTCATTTCCTGTCTGTGTTAGGTAAATCAGGCCCAGGACACCACTCATTTCCTGTCTGTGTTAGGTAAATCAGGCCCAGGACACCACTCATTTCCTGTCTGTGTTAGGTAAATCAGGCCCAGGACACCACTCATTTCCTGTCTGTGTTAGGTAAATCGGCACCCGGACACCACTCATTTCCTGTCTGTGTTAGGTAAATCGGCACCCGGACACCACTCATTTCCTGTCTGTGTTAGGTAAATCGGCACCCGGACACCACTCATTTCCTGTCTGTGTTAGGTAAATCAGGCCCAGGACACCACTCATTTCCTGTCTGTGTTAGGTAAATCGGCACCCGGACACCACTCATTTCCTGTCTGTGTTAGGTAAATCAGGCCCAGGACACCACTCATTTCCTGTCTGTGTTAGGTAAATCGGCACCCGGACACCACTCATTTCCTGTCTGTGTTAGGTAAATCGGCACCCGGACACCACTCATTTCCTGTCTGTGTTAGGTAAATCAGGCCCAGGACACCACTCATTTCCTGTCTGTGTTAGGTAAATCGGCACCCGGACACCACTCATTTCCTGTCTGTGTTAGGTAAATCAGGCCCAGGACACCACTCATTTCCTGTCTGTGTTAGGTAAATCAGGCCCAGGACACCACTCATTTCCTGTCTGTGTTAGGTAAATCAGGCCCAGGACACCACTCATTTCCTGTCTGTGTTAGGTAAATCAGGCCCAGGACACCACTCATTTCCTGTCTGTGTTAGGTAAATCGGCACCCGGACACCACTCATTTCCTGTCTGTGTTAGGTAAATCGGCACCCGGACACCACTCATTTCCTGTCTGTGTTAGGTAAATCGGCACCCGGACACCACTCATTTCCTGTCTGTGTTAGGTAAATCAGGCCCAGGACACCACTCATTTCCTGTCTGTGTTAGGTAAATCGGCACCCGGACACCACTCATTTCCTGTCTGTGTTAGGTAAATCAGGCCCAGGACACCACTCATTTCCTGTCTGTGTTAGGTAAATCGGCACCCGGACACCTCCTGGGTGTGACAGACAGTTTTCTACAGCCATATTTATATTCACTTCCTTTTTGTCGGGGCTCTCTGCTCTCTTTATTCTCTGTTCTCTAGCCCCGGCCTTGGCTCTGAGGTCAACAGTGTCAAGTACACAGAACTGAATTAAGACAAGGGAGGAGGTAAATGGTGGGATCACACACAGGTATATCTGCTAGGCACAGGGCTCAATAATATAATCATAATAATAATAATAATGATAATAATATATTGCTGATGGATTTGGGACAGATGAAGGAATCTAAATACATGAATTATCTTTTTAAATTTTTTACCGTTATGAGTCGTTGACTTTAAACCTGGAATTCCTACAGGGTGAGCTAGGTTGTTACCTCTGGGTGAGTGAAGACAAAGCACAGTCAAGAAGTAACATGAAGGATAAAGGGAGACAAGAGGGGAAGAGAAGAGACAGCATTACTGACAGATAGTCAGTTGAGACGTGGCTTCTTCTGGCAGCTGCTAATTCTCCTCCTGTTGCCCTCCCATTGTGAAGAGGGGGCGATGTGATAATTATCATCTGCAATCAACTGAGGTTACGGAGGAACAGCCGAGCACAATGTTTTTCTTCTTCATCGTTTTTAGACTAGAGACATGACAGGTAAATCACTATGAGAGAGAGAGAGAGCAAGAGAGAGAGAGAGCAAGAGAGAGAGAGAGAGAGAGAGCAAGAGAGAGAGAGAGCAAGAGAGAGAGAGAGAGAGCAAGAGAGAGAGAGAGAGGGAGAGGGAGGAGTTGGAGAGAGAGAGAGAGAGAGAGAGAGAGAGGAGAGGGAGAAGAAAGGAGAAGAGTTGAGAGGAGAGGAGAGTAGAAGAGATGGAGAGGAGAGGAGACGAGAGGAGACGGGAGGAGACGAGAGGAGACGAGAGGAGACGAGAGGAGACGAGATCAATGGCAGAAGGTTGGATAACCAAGACATTTTTCTACTTGATGAAGCTCAGCTACAACAACCCTGACAACCAACATGGGAGAAGTTGAGACGTTTTCATTGACAGTATAGCTGCTCTCACCACACAGACATGTGTCAGACATGGGCCATCGTCTACACGAGTTGCTCATTGACAGTATAGCTGCTCTCACCACATAGACACGTGTCAGACATGGGCCATCGTCTACACGAGTTGCTCATTGACAGTATAGCTGCTCTCACCACATAGACACGTGTCAGACATGGGCCATCGTCTACACGAGTTGCTCATTGACAGTATAGCTGCTCTCACCACATAGACACGTGTCAGACATGGGCCATCGTCTACACGAGTTGCTCATTGACAGTATAGCTGCTCTCACCACATAGACACGTGTCAGACATGGGCCATCGTCTACACGAGTTGCTCATTGACAGTATAGCTGCTCTCACCACACAGACACGTGTCAGACATGGGCCATCGTCTACACGAGTTGCTAGTTGACAGTATAGCTGCTCTCACCACACAGACACGTGTCAGACATGGGCCATCGTCTACACGAGTTGCTAGTTGTACTGAGATAGCAAGCAGCAGAGAGACGCTTTTTATGACTGCTGCTCCTGTTAGACCTCATAGTTATCAGATCCTACATCTGAGATTTCCTCACGTACATAAAATGCTTCTGTGTAAATAATGAATTGCTATAAAAGGGACAGTGATCTGTTATTACTTGAGTTATGTAGGCTGGTTGTCAGGTTACAAACGAAACTCTTACCTACTGTACTTCCATTGCCATTTTGTCATGATTTCATATTTTTTCTATGTAAATATTATGGTTTCTGTTAGAATGGGAACAAATGAATAGGGAAATATCCAGGGTCATGAAAATACCAAAAACAATTAACGACATATTGCCCTATCACGATATACACTACATGAGGCCAATGTTACACATTGATTTCATCACTCCCTCACTTTGTAACAGTGTTTCACAACTCCAGTCCAACAGCTGGAGAGAGTGGGTCAGATATCTACCTACATTAGGAGAGAGTGGGTCAGATATCTACCTACGTTAGGAGAGTGGGTCAGATATCTACCTACATTAGGAGAGAGTGGGTCAGATATATACCTACAGCTGGAGAGAGTGGGTCAGATATCTACCTACATTAGAAGAGAGTGGGTCAGATATCTACCTACATTAGGAGAGAGTGGGTCAGATATATACCTACAGCTGGAGAGAGTGGGTCAGATATCTACCTACATTAGAAGAGAGTGGGTCAGATATCTACCTACATTAGGAGAGAGTGGGTCAGATATCTACCTACATTAGGAGAGAGTGGGTCAGATATCTACCTACGTTAGGAGAGTGGGTCAGATATCTACCTACATTAGAAGAGAGTGGGTCAGATATCGACATACATTAGGAGAGAGTGGGTCAGATATCTACCTACATTAGGAGAGAGTGGGTCAGATATCTACCTACATTAGGAGAGAGTGGGTCAGATATCTACCTACAGCTGGAGAGAGTGGGTCAGATATCTACCTACATTAGAAGAGAGTGGGTCAGATATATACCTACATTAGGAGAGAGTGGGTCAGATATATACCTACATTAGGAGAGAGTGGGTCAGATATCTACCTACATTAGGAGAGAGTGGGTCAGATATCTACCTACAGCTGGAGAGAGTGGGTCAGATATCTACCTACAGCTGGAGAGAGTGGGTCAGATATCTACCTACATTAGAAGAGAGTGGGTCAGATATATACCTACATTAGGAGAGAGTGGGTCAGATATCTACCTACAGCTGGAGAGAGTGGGTCAGATATCTACCTACATTAGGAGAGAGTGGGTCAGATATCTACCTACATTAGGAGAGAGTGGGTCAGATATCTACCTACATTAGGAGAGAGTGGGTCAGATATCTACCTACATTAGGAGAGAGTGGGTCAGATATCTACCTACATTAGGAGAGAGTAAAAAAAAATAAAAAAAAAATATCACTTCCTTTTAAAAACCATGTGTATCTTTATTTTTAAACACAATTCAACACAATCACAATTGCTTTTTGTCTTCTAATAATTTTTAAGCATATTTTAACACAGGCTTAACCCCTAACAAAAACTTTTAACACATGCTTAAACCCTAACACAAACTTTTAACACAGGCATAAATCCTAACAAAAACGTTTAGCAGTCTTAAACCCTTGTCTCAACTTACCCCAAAGCAAACATTTTGACTATATTAGCCCACACAGCTACAATGATGCACTGTCATGCTAGGTGCCAGCTGCCCAGTGACACGAGCCTACCAGACGAGCTTAATGACTTCTATGGGCACTTCGAGGCAAACAACACTGCAGAATGCATGAGAGTACCAGCTGTTCCAGTCGACTGTGTGATCACGCTCTCCTTAGCCAATGTGAGTAAGACCTTTAAACAGGTCAACATTCACAAGGCCGCAGGGCCAGACGGATTACCAGGACATGTACTCAGAGCATGCGCAGACCAACTGGCATTTCTTCACTGACATTTTCAACCTATCCCTGACCCAGTCTGTAATATCAACATGTTTCCAGCAGACCACCATAATCCCTGTGCCCAAGAACACTAAGGTAACCTGCCTAAATTACTACCGACTCATAGCACTCACATCTGTAGCCATGAAATGCTTTAAAAGGCTGGTGATGGCTCACATCAACACTATCATCCCATAAACCCTAGACCCACTCTAATTCGCATACCGCCCCAACAGATCCACAGATGACACAATCTGCATTGCACTCCACACTGCCCTTTCCCACCTGGACAAAAGGAAACCTACGTGAGAATGCTGTTCATTTGACTACAGCTCAGCGTTCAACACCATAGTACCCTCAAAGCTCATCACTAATGTAAGGACCCTGGGACTGAACACCTTCCTCTGCAACTGGATCCTGAAAAACCGGACGGGCCGCCCCCAGGTGGTAAGGGTAGGCATCAACACATCCGCCACACTGATCCTCAACACGGGGGCCCCTCAGGGTTAAGTGCTTTGTCCCCTCCTGTGCTCCCTGTTCACCCATAACTGCGTGTCCAAGCACGACTCGAACACCATCAATAAGTTTGTCGACGACACAATGGTGTCGTCGGCCTGATCACCAGCAACTCACCTATAGTGAGGAGGTCAAATGTAGTGTCCAGGACAACAAACTCTCCCTCAACGTGATCAAGACAAAGGAGATGATTGTGGACTACAGGAAAAGGAGGGCCGAGCACACCCCCATTCTCATCGACAGGGCTGTAGTGGAGCAGGTTGAGATCTTCAAGTTCCTTGGTGTCTACATCAACAACAAACTATCATGGTCCAAACAAACCAAGACATTCGTGAAGAGGGATCGACAAAGCCTATTCTCCCTCAGGAGACTGAAAAGATTTGGCATGGGTCCTCAGATCCACAAAAAGTTCTAGAGCTGTGCCATCGAGAGCATCCTGACTGGTTGCATAACCGCCTGGTATGGAAACTGCTCGGCCTACGACCGGTAGGCGCTACAGAGGATTGTGCGTATGGCTGAGTACATCACTGGGGTCAAGCTTCCTGCCATCCAGGATCTCAATACCTGGAGGTGTCAAAGGAAGGCCTTAAATATTGTCAAATACTCCAGCCACTCCAGTCATAGACTGTTCTCTCTGCTATCGCACGGCAAGCGGTACCGGAACGCCAAGTCTATGTCCAAAAGGCTTCTTAACAGCTTCTACCCCCAAGCCATAAGACTGTTAACTGCTAATCACATGTCTACCCGGACTATTTGCATTGACCACCCCCCCTTTTTTCCCCCGCTGCTGCTACTCACTGCTTATTATCTCTGCATAGTGTCACTTTACCCCTACACGTACAGTACCAGTAAAAAGTTTGGACACACCTCCTAATTTCAGGGTTTTTCTTTATTTTTACTATTTTATACCTTGTAGATTAATAGTGAAGAAATCAAAACTTTGGAATAACACATATGGAATCATGTAGTAACCAAAAAAGTGATAAACCAATTAAAATACATGTTATATTTGAGATTCTTCAATATAGCCACCCTTTGCCTTGATGACAGCTTTGCACACTCTTGGCATTTCCTCGGTACTGGTACCCTCTGCATATAGCCTCGTTATTGTTATGTTATTGTTACTCTTTGCATATTTTTTACTGTATTTTATTTAGTAAATAGGTTAAGGGCTTGTAAGTAAGCATTTCACAGAAAGGTCTACAACTGTGGTATTCAGCACATGACAAATGCATTTATTTGAGGTTTAGAACCTCATATATAAGTTCATAGAGATGTATAGAAAAATCTTGAAAGTCCGGTGAGGCTGTTTTTTTTTCTTCTCAGTATCAAATACTTTCTGGGTAACGATTAAGTACTTTACTGTGATTGTTTTCAATTGAAATGGTCAAAAGGAAATAAAAAAATACCTTCTAGGCAAAGAGCAATTTCTCAAACTAGGACTGTCTGGGAGTGGTCTGAGTGGGGAGAGGAAAACTGAGCTGTTATTGTCAGAGAGGTTTGGAACCCTCTTTGTTATTGGTCTAATAACTAATTTACCGCCTCGTTATGACACGAGGCAGGCCAAAACTACATCACAACAAAACAGGCTGAAATTCCTGGTGGTCTTTTCGAACAGTCATTACACTAAAAGGGCAATATCATATTTTTCATAATTTCACAGTTTTATTCCAACCTCATATTGTGGAACAGTTGTGGATTATTTGTTCTTAAGCCAATTCGCCACAACTTTGGAAGTATGCTTGGGGTCATTGTCCATTTGGAAGACCCATTTGCGACCAAGCTTTAACTTCCTGACTGATGTCTTGAGATGTTGCTTCAATATATCCACATAATTTTCATTTCTCATGATGCCATCTATTTTGTGAAGTGCACCAGTCCCTCCTACAGCAAAGCACAAAGTGTTCTTCGGTTTGCAAGCCTCCCCCTTTTTCCTCCAAACATAGCGATGGTCATTATGGCCAAGCAGTTCTATTTTTTGTTTCATCAGACCAGAGGATATTTCTCCAAAAGGTACGATCTTTGTCCCCATGTGCAGTTGCAAACAGTTGTCTGGCTTATTAACGGCGGTTTTGGAGCAGTGGTTTCTTCCTTGCTGAGAGACCTCTCAGGTTATGTTGATTTAGGACTCGTTATACTGTGGATATAGATACTTTTGTGCCTGTTTCCTCCAGAATCTTCACAAGGTCCTTTGCTGTTGTTCTGGGATTGATTTGCAGTTTTTGCAGCAGAGTACATTCATCTCTAGGAGACAGAACGCATCTCCTTCCTGAGCGGTATGACTGCTGCGTGGTCCCATGGTGTTTATACTTGCGTACTATTGTTTGTACAGATGAACGTGGTACCTTCAGGCGTTTGGAAATAGCTCCCAAGGATGAACCAGACTTGTGGAGGTCTACAATTTATTTTCTGAGGTCTATGCTGATTTCTTTTGATTTTCCCATGATGTCAAACAAAGAGGCACTGAGTTTGAAGGTAGGCCTTGAAATACATCCACAGGTACAACTCCAATTGACTCAAATGATGTCAATTAGCCTATCAGAAGCGTCTAAAGCCATGACATCATTTTCTGGAATTTTCCAAGCTGTTTAAAGGCACAGTCAACTTAGTGTATGTAAACTTCTGACCCAGCGGAATTGTGATACAGTGAATTATAAGTGAAATAATCTGTCTGTAAACAATTGTTGGAATAATGACTTGTGTCATGCACAAAGTAGATGTCCTAACCGACTTACCAAAACAATAGTTTGTTAACAAGAAATGTGTGGAGTGGTTGAAAAACGAGTTTTAATGACTCCAACCTAAAGTGTAACCTTCAGACTTCAACAGTAGGTTGTATTTACAAATGTACAATTTGTTCTTCACTGGTTGCCCTTTTCTTGTGGCAACAGGTCAAAAATCTTGCTGCTGTGATTTCACACTAGTATTTCACCCAATAGGTATAGGAGTTCATCCAAATTTGATTTGTTTATGAATTCTTTGTGGATCTGAGGGAAATATCTGTCTCTATATATGGTCATAGATATGGCAGGATGTTAGGCAGTGCAGCTCAGTTTCCACCTCATTTTGTGGGCAGTGAGCACATAGCCTGTCTTCTCTTGAGAGCCATGTCTGCCTACGGCGGCCTTTCTAAATAGCAAGGCTATGATCACTGAGTCTGTACATAGTCAAATATTTCCTTATTTTTGTGTCAGTCAAAGTGGTCAGGTATTCTGCCACTGTGTACTCTCTGTTTAGGGCCAAATAGCATTCTAGTTTGCTCTGTTTTTTGTTAATTCTTTCCAATGTGTCAAGTAATTATCTTTTTTGTTTTCTCCTGAATTGGTTGGGGACAGAAGCAACAGATAATCAGCAAACAGTAGACATTTGACTTCAGATTCTAGTAGGGTGAGGCTGGGTGCGGCAGACTCTTCTAGTGCCCTCGCCAATTCATTGATATATATGTTGAAGAGGGTGGGGCCTAAGCTGCATCCCTATCTCACCAAATGGCCATGTGGGAAGAAATGTGTGTGTTTTTTGCCAATTTTGTGTACATGGATTTTATGATGTCGTATGTTTTTCCCCAAATACCACTTTCCATCAATTTGTATAGCATACCTTCATGCCAAATTGAGTCAAAATAATTTTTGAAGTCATCAAAGCATGAGAACAAAGTATAGCCAATTGGAATTTGTGGTTTGTATATTTTATCATTTCATTTAGGATACTGTCAACACCACAGGCATTTTGGGTTGGAGGGTTTGTATTTTGTCTTGTAGTTCATTCAATGTAATTGGAGAATCCAGTGGGTTCTGGTAGACTTTAATAGTTGATTCTAAGATTTGTATTTGATCATGTATATGTTTTTCCTGTTTGTTCTTTGTTATAGAGCCAAAAGGGTTGGAGAAGTGATTTACCCATACATCTCCATTTTAGATAGATAACCTTTCGTGTTGATGTTTGTTTAGTGTTTTCCAATTTTCCCAGAAATGGTTAGTCTATGGATTCTTCAATTACATTGAGCTGATTTCTGACGTGCTGTTCCTCCTTTTCCTGTAGTGTATTTCTGTATTGTTTTAGTGATTCACCATGAAGAAGTAGATTCAGGTTTTCTGGGTCTCTCTCTCTCTCTCTCTCAATTCAAGGGGCTTTATTGTCATGGGAAACGTGTGTTTACATTGCCAAAGCAAGTGAAAAAAACAATAAACAAAAGTGAGAAGACACAAGACAACATCAACAAAAAACTACTAGACATTAACAGTAAACATAAGACATTTCAAGTGTTATATTATCAGCTATGTACAGTGTTTTAGCAACGTGCAAATAGTTGTAGTATGAATAGTAGGAGAAGATAAATAAACCGAGTATTTGTTTTCAAATTATTTGTGGGTCTGTGTGATCTGTGGGAAATATTTGTCGTCAGTAGAGGCTGGTCTGCCTATGACGACATTTCTCAATAGCAAGGCTATGTTCACTGAGTCTGTACTTATTCAAGGATTTTTTTAAATTTTGGGTCAGTCACAGTGGTCAGGAACTCTCTCTCTCTCTGCCTCTGGTCAGGAACTCTCTCTCTCTCTCTCTCTCTCTCTCACACACACTCTCTCTCTTTTTACTCTCTCTCTCTCTCTGGTCAGGAACTCTCTCAAACTCTCTCTCAAACACACACACTCTCTCTCTTCTCTTTCATCTGTCTTCCACAAAGCATCTTCCAGTTGATTTATGTCACACCAGTCATACTAAAGCTGTGTTTAATATCAGGTTCAATATGCAATCCCCTGTGAAGCCAGCTAAAACCGTGTGTCTATGGCTCACCTCGCAGGCAGACAGGCAAACTGACAGACAGACAGACAGACAGACAGACAGACAGACAGACAGACAGACAGACAGACAGACAGACAGACAGACAGACAGACAGACAGGCAGACAGGCAGACAGGCAGACAGGCAGGTAGACGGAGAGGCAGACAGATGGATAGACAAGTTCCTCCCTAAACATGAGTGTTTCAAATGAAATGACTCTTTATGTAACATCTAGTGGGCTTATTTCCCTGCTGTATAATGACAAGATACATTCTGCCACCGTGAGACAGACTGTAATCAATCTAAGCTGATTGTAACGCGGCAAAGCCCTGTCGTCTGATTGTGTCTCCAGGATGTCTAGGGTCTCGTTGCCTGAGTGTGTGTGTGTGTGTGTGCGTGTGTGTGTGTGTGTGTGTGTGTGTGTGTGTGTGTGTGTGTGTGTGTGTGTGTGTGTGTGTGTGTGTGTGTGCTTGCGTGCGTGCGTGTGTATTCACTCGAGCGTCTCACAATGTGTGTGTAGTGTTTCTCCAACACATCAGTCTGACCTTGTGGTTGTGGTGAGTCTGTTTACCTTGTGTTCTCTCTCTCTCTCTCTCTCTCTCTCTCTCTCTCTCTCTCTCTCTCTCTCTCTCTCTCTCTCCTCTCTGTCTCTCTCTCCTCTCTGTCTCTCTCTCTCTCTCTCTCTCTCTGTCTCTCTCTCTCTCTCTCTCTCTCTCTCTCTCTCTCTCTCTCTCTCTCTCTCTCTCTCTCTCTCTCTAAAGTACAAAAAGGAAAATAAATAAACATAAATACGTGTTATATTTACAATGTTGTCTGTTCTTCACTGGTTGACCTTTTCTTGTGGCAACATGCAGTGATGGCACACTGGTTTTTCACCCAGTAGATTTGGGAGTTTATCAAAATCGGGTTTGTTTTCGAATTCTTTGTGGGTCTGTGTAATCTGAGGGAAATATGTCTCTAATATGGTCATACAATGGGCAGGAGGTTAGGAAGTGCAGCTCAGTTTTCACCAAATTTTTTGGGCAGTGTGCACATAGCCTGTCTTCTCTTGAGAGCCAGGCCAGTCTACGGCGGTCTTTCTCAATAGCAAGGCTATGCTCACTGAGTCTGTACATAGTCGAAGCTTTCCTTAAGTTTGGGTCAGTCACAGTGGCCAGGTATTCTGCCACTGTGTACTCTCTGTTTAGAGCCAAATAGCATTCTAGTTTGCTCAGTTTTTTTTTTTTTTTATTCTTTCCAATGTGTCAAGTAATTATCTTTTTGTTTTCTCATGATTTGGTTGGGTCTAATTGTGTTGCTGTCCTGGGGCTCTGTGGGGTGTGTTTGTGTTTGTGAACAGAGCCCCAGGACCAGCTTGCTTAAGGAACTCTTCTCCAGGTTCATCTCTCTGTAGGTGATGGCTTTGTTATGGAAGGTTTGGGAATGGCTTCTTTTTAGGTGGTTGTAGAATCTTTCTCCGCTCTCTCACTCTCTCTCTCTCTCTCTCTCTCTCTCCTCTCTCTCACTCTCAATCTATCTCTCTCTCACTCTCTATCTATCTCTCTCTCACTCTCTATCTATCTCTCTCTCTCTCACTCTCTATCTATCTATCTCTCTCTCACTCTCTATCTATCTATCTCTCTCTCTCACTCAAATCACACTCCTCTCCTCTCCTCTCCTCTCCTCTCCTCTCCTCTCCTCTCCTCTCCTCTCCTCTCCTCTCCTCTCCTCTCCCCTCTCTCTCTCTCTGAGCGGTTCACATCATTTGACTCTGGGACTGACCGTGGGTCTCTGTCATAACCTACACAGGGCCCAGTAATCCAACAGAAGGCCTAACTGCTGCACACACACACTTCAAAGGCAGCTGAAACAATCCTTGGCTTTGATGAAAGGATATGAGATTACAATTTCATGTTAGCCAGGCCCCTCCCACCCCCCCTAGATGTAGAACAGAGAGAGAGAGAGAGAGAGAGAGAGAGAGAGAGAGAGAGAGAGAGAGAGAGAGAGAGAGAGAGAGAGAGAGAGAGAGAGAGAGAGAGAGAGAGAGAGAGAGAGAGAGAGAGAGAGAGAGAGAGAGAGAGAGAGAGAGAGAGAGAGAGAGAGAGAGAGAGAGAGAGAGAGAGAGATGTTGGAGAATTCTAGAACTCTAAAACCATTCTAATGACCTACTTCAGTTGTACGCCTGGATCGTTCTATTCCAGTAGCAGCCAGCGGAATGCATAATAATAGCAGTCATAATTACAACAGCAGTTGAGAGTTTAGGTACAGCAGTGTATTATAGGAATGAATGTAAAATCAAATAGACATAACTAATCAAGGATTTTCTATTTGATACCAGCGCTGCTTTATCTAACCCAGTGGTGCTCAGCTGGTTTTGCCTCTGGACTCAAATTGAACCATGTTGTATTTATTTCTGTTGAAATGCAATCTAGGAAAATTGTTTTTTTTAATGCTACATTGGCAATAAATGTAGCAATTATATTAGACAAGGGAACAACATTCCCACCTTTATCATTGTCAATAAGTCCATGTGGCTCATAATCTTAGTGAAGAACTTGTTTGCAGTGGTGGGAAAAATATTCCATTTCAATACTTGAAAATAGAAAATGACTTAAGTAAAAGTTAAAAGACACCCAGTAAAAAACTACTTGAGTAAAAGTCTAAAAGTATTTGGTTTTAAATATACTTAAATATCAAAAGTAAACGTAATTGCTAAAATATACTTAGGTATCAAAAGTACAAGTATAAATAATTTCTTATTCCTTATATTAAGCCAACCAAATGTATTGTTTTTAAAGTTTAAGGATAGCCAGGGGCTATCCGCACTCCAACACTCAGACATCATTTACAAATAAAGCATTTGTGTTTAGTGAGTCCGCCAGATCAGAGGCAGTAGGGATAAGTATGTGAATTTATCCATTTTCCTGTCCTGCTAAACATTAAAAATGTAACAAGTACTTTTGGGTGTCAGGGAAAATGTATGGAGTAAAAAGTACATTATTTTCTTTAGGAAAGTAGTGAAGTTAAAGTAAAAGTTGTAAAAAATAATTGAATAGAAAAGTAAAGTACAGACACTCAAAAAAAAACGATTTAAGTAGTACTTTACAGACAGTAGGTCTATATCAGGGATGGGAAGATTTGATGGGGCTGGGGGCCACACAAAAAACTGAACTCATCATGAGGGACTGTGAAGGGGCTGGGGGCTACACAAAAAACTGAACTCATCATGAGGGACTGTGATGGGGCTGGGGGCCACAAAAAAACTGAACTCATCATGAGGGACTGTGAAGGGGCTGGGGGCTACACAAAAAACTGAACTCATCATGAGGGACTGTGATGGGGCTGGGGGCCACAAAAAAATCTGAACTCATCATGAGTGACTGTGAAGGGGCTGGGGGCTACACAAAAAACTGAACTCATCATGAGGGACTGTGATGGGCCTGGGGGCCACAAAAAAATCTGAACTCATCATGAGGGACTGTGATGGGCCTGGGGGCCACAAAAAAATCAGAACTCATTATGAGGGACTGTGATGGGCCTGGGGGCCACAAAAAAATCTGAACTCATCATGAGGGACTGTGATGGGCCTGGGGGCCACAAAAAAATCTGAACTCATCATGAGGGGCTGCAGTGGCTCGTGGGTTGTTGTCGTCTCCCCAGAAGTGAAACATTTGCAGTTTTACAGCATTTTGCCATAGGGTGGAGGCAAATGTTTGCAGTTTTTAATATGATAACGGTAATTCGACCATACTTGCTGCAAGTTTAGATAGCTGGCCGCTAGACTGACTTACCAATATATAAATAAAAAAAATGCTGATATGGGCTAATTGAGTGACTGCTGATGCACAACCAAATTATCGAAATTGTACCTTGTGTATTCAATTATTCAAACGCTAAAAAGTAAGTTGAGACCTCGACTGAGTTCCTTTTTATTAGTTGTTTCAATTCACACTGGAATATGGATATATTTTCCCTCAGACACCGGCGACCTATCCAAAACATCCAGCGACCCAGATATGGGTCGCGACCCACCAGTTGAGAACCACTAATCTAACCCGACTATTTTTCTATTATTTCACTACTGGACGATCCCGACATCAATTCACACATCTTGTGAGAAAACATGGACACATTGATGTCAGCTGATATTATTAGTACACATAGCGCTGTCAGATCAAAATGAATAGTTTCCTCTAAAAGGTTAGGATCTAGGCCATCTTGTCATGAACAATCTTTTCATATATCGTCTCTGAAAACTAATTTATGGCGTTGTCAAAAGGAGGGGGGGGGGGGGGTGTTCTAAGTTAACGTATGGAATTGTTTTAAGATGGTCATACCAAGGATTATTTGGCTGTTTGATTTTGAATTTTAAGACCCCTCATGGTATCAAAAAAATCGAAACAATTATTGGATAAAACATTGAATTTGACCTATTAGCCAATAGAAACTCATTGAATAACAGATAGTCCCCCCCCAAAAAATCTGAAAGGATATTTGTTCTGAATCGTCTGTCCTATATATGAGAGATAGAAGGAAGATCAGGAAACATGTTTTTTTTTTACTTTTTTTATCCTCTTATTTTAGGCACTAAACTATTTCCATATATACACTGTACTTCCACTACACATTTTTTTACTGGTACCGGTGACTGTCAGACGAGTCTTGTGAGGCTTGTGAGTGTCCTAGAGCAAAAACGGAGAACGCCATCGTGCCCAAACCATTAGGACGCTACAACTCTAGCGCTGCCACCTTTCAACCGTAAATGCGGAAGGTCGATATCGGCGGATGCAGTGGATTGAGAAGCAGCCAATGCAAAAACATCTGATATCTCTAGCTTAAGAATAAAGCTGGTAAAATATAAAAAATGACATGCCTTAGGTTCTCTAGCTAAAGGTTTTAACACACAGAACGTTACGGGACGATTACAATAGGTTGAGTAGTGTGTATTTTTTTTTTATATCACCCAAGTAAAAAAAACAGATTCAATATCAACATCATTACGACCACCAATGGATAAACCGTAACATACACATACATGTACAGTATAACACTTGATTGGAAAATATCAATGTGAATCTCAGTGACACCACTACACTCCATGAATATAAATAAACACAGTCAACAATTAACGTTTCTACGGCTGTGAAAACGTCTCATATATTCCCTCTCTCTCTCCATGGTAACAAACTCCCTTTGTTGTAACAATGAACACAGTTAAACAAGCGACAACGGACACAGTTAAACAGGCAACAACAGACACAGTTAAACGGGCAACAACAGACACAGTTAAACAAGCGACAACGGACACAGATAAACGGGCAACAACAGACACAGTTAAACACGCAATAACGGACACAGTTAAACGGGCAACAACAGACACAGTTAAACAAGCGACAACGGACACAGATAAACGGGCAACAACAGACACAGTTAAACAAGCGACAACGGACACAGATAAACGGGCAACAACAGACACAGTTAAACAGGAAACAACAGACACAGTTAAACATGTAACAACAGACACAGTTAAACATGCAACAACAGACACAGTTAAACATGCAACAACATACACAGTTAAACAGGCAACAACAGACACAGTTAAACAGGTAACAACATACACAGTTAAACAGGCAACAACAGACACAGTTAAACAGGTAACAATGGACACAGTTAAAGAAGTACATCCACTGACTAATCACAGTGTGAATTTAAAAGATTGAGATTATGTAAGTTTTACACTCCTGATAATGAAGCTGTGTGTGTGCGTGTGTGTGTGTGTGTGTGTATATGTGTGTGTGTGCGAGCATGAGTGTGTGTTAGAGGTCGACCGATTAATCGGAATGGCCGATTAATTAGGGCGATTTCAAGTTGTCATAACAATCGGTAATCGGCATTTTTGGACACCGATTGTGGCCGATTACATTTCACTCCACGAGGAAACTGCGTGGCAGGCTGACTACCCGTTACGCGAAAGCAGCAAGAAGCCAAGGTAAGGTGCTAGCTAGCATTAAACTTATCTTATAAAAAACAATCAATCTTAACATAATCACTAGTTAACTACATATGGTTGATGATATTACTAGTTTATCTAGTTTGTCCTGCGTTGCATATAATCAATGCGATGCCTGTTAATTTATCATCGAATCACAGCCAACTTCGACAAACGGGTGATGATTTAACAAGCGCATTCGCGAAAAAAGCACTGTCGTTGCACCAATGTGTACCTAACCATAAACATCAATGCCTTTCTTTAAAATCAATACATAAGTATATATTTTTAAACCTGTATATTAAGTTAATATTGCCTGCTAACATGAATTTCTTTTAACTAGGGAAATTGTGTCACTTCTCTTGCGTTCTGCGCAAGCAGAGTCAGGGTATAGGCAGCAGTTTGGGCCGCCTGGCTCGTTGTGAACTGTGTGAAGACCATTTCTTCCTAACAAAGACCGTAATTAATTTTCCAGAACTGTACATAATTATGACATAACATTGAAGGTTGTACAATGTAACAGCAATATTTAGGCTTAGGGACGGATCCGTATTTCACTGACAGAATAAACGTTTTGTTTTCGAAATGATAATGTTAATGACCTAAGGCTCGTATTTCTGTATATTATTATGTTATAATTAAGTCTATGATTTGATACTTGATAGAACAGTCTGACTGAGCGGTGGTAGGCAGCAGCAGGCTTATAAGCAGTCATTCAAACAACACTTTCGTGCATTTTCCAGCAGATCTTCGCTGTGCTTCAAGCATTGAGCTGTTTATGACTTTTAGTCTATCAACTCCCGAGATTAGGCTGGTGTAACCGATGAGAAATGGCTAGCTAGTTAGCAGGGTGCGCGCTAATAGCGTTTCAATCGGTGATGTCATTCGCTCTGAGACCTTGAAGTAGTTGTTCCCCTTGCTCTGCAAGGGCCGTGGCTTTTGTGGAGCGATGGGTAACGATGCTTCGAGGGTGGCTGTTGTTGATGTGTTGCTGGTTCGAGCCCAGGGAGGAGCGAGGAGAGGGACGCAAGCTATACTGTTACACTGGCAATACTATAGTGCCTATAAGAACATTCAATAGTCAAAGGTTAATGAAATACAAATGGTATAGAGAGAAATTGTCCTATAATTCCTATAATAACTACAACCTAAAACTTCTTACCTGGGAATATTTAAGACTCATTTTAAAAGGAACCACCAGCTTTCATATGTTCTCATGTTCTGAGCAAGGAACTTAAACGTTAGCTTTCTTACATGGCACATTTTTCACTTTTACTTTCTTCTCCAACACTTTGTTTGTGCATTATTTAAACCAAATTGAACATGTTTCATTATTTATTTGAGGCTAAATTGATTTTAATGATGTATTATATTAAGTAAAAATAAAAGTGTTAATTCAGTATTGTTGTAATTGTCAGTATTACATTATTATTATTATTACATTATTATTACAAATAAATAAATAAATACGCCGAATAATCGGTATCGGCTGTTTTGGTCCTCCAATAATCTGTATCGGTATCAGCGTTGAAAAATCAGAATCGGTCGACCTCTAGTGTGTGTGTGTGCGTGCGCGTGTTTGTGAGTGTGTGTGCATGAGTGTGTGTGTGTGTGTGTGTGTGTGTGTGTGTGTGTGTGTGTGTGTGTGTGTGTGTGTGTGTGTGTGTGTGTGCATGAGCGTGTGTGTGTGTGTGTGTGTGTGTGTGTGTGTGTGTGTGTGTGTGTGTGTGTGTGTGTGTGTGTGTGTGTGTGTGTGTGTGTGTGTGTGTGTGTGTGTGTGTCAGTGATAACAGGAACATCTTCTCTGTTCTGAATGAACTCACTGTGTTCATCTGTTTAATCCTCTATTCCCTCTCCTGAGGACATGCACACACACACACACGCACGCACGCACGCAAACGCAAACGCACACGCACACGCACACGCACACAGACACTCACACAAACACACACAAACAAACACACACACACAAACACACACACACAATCACACACACACACAAACAAACAAACACACACACACGAACACACACACACACACAATCACAAACACACACACACACACACACACACACACCAGTGTGGTCCCTCTCCTGCGGAGGAACATCCTCAAATGTATTACAAATCGAATGAAACAAGTAACCATGGAAACAAAACACTCAGTGATTAAATGTGAAATATGTCCATGTGTGTTGACACAGCGAGGGATGGAGGGAGGTCTTCACATGTTTAGTTAACCAGGCATTTACACTGCCTATTCAGAACCCTTGACTTATTCCACATTGTCTTGTGTTACAGCCTGAATTCTAAATGAATTAAATGGATAATAAAACAGCTCACCCATCTACACACAATACCCCATAATGACAAAGTGAAGACATGTTTTTAAAAATGTTTGCTAATTTATTGAAAATGAAATACAGAAATATCTCATGTCAGTCAGTACATGTTAGAGTCACCTTTGGCAGAGATTACAGCTGTGAGTCTTTCTGGGTAAGTCTCTAAGAGCTGTGAGTCTTTCTGGGTAAGTCTCTAAAAGCTGTGAGTCTTTCTGGGTAAGTCTCTAAGAGCTGTGAGTCTTTCTGGGTAAGTCTCTAAAAGCTGTGAGTCTTGCTGGGTAAGTCTCTAAAAGCTGAGAGTCTTGTTGGGTAAGTCTCTAAAAGCTGTGAGTCTTTCTGGGTAAGTCTCTAAAAGCTGAGAGTCTTGTTGGGTAAGTCTCTAAAAGCTGTGAGTCTTTCTGGGTGAGTCTCTAAAAGCTGTGAGTCTTTCTGGGTAAGTCTCTAAGAGCTGTGAGTCTTTCTGGGTAAGTCTCTAAAAGCTGTGCACACCTGGATTGTACAATATTCTGCACATTATTCTTTTTTAAATTCTTCAACTCTGTCAAGTTGGTTGTTGACCATTTTCTAGCCATTGATTTTAAAGTCGATTTAAGTCAAAACTGTAACTAGGCTACTCAGGAACATTCAATATCATCTTGGTAAGCAACTTCAGTGTATATTTGGCCTTGTGTTTTAGATTGTTGTCCTGCTGAAATATTAATTTGTCTCCCAGTGTCTGTTGGAAAGCAGACTGAACCAGGTTTTCCTCTAGGGATTTTTGCCTCTGCGTAGCCTTATTCCGTTTCTTTTTATCCTAAAAAACTCCCTAGTACGTGCCGATGGCAAGCGTACCCATAACATGATGCAGCCACCGCCAGCCAGGAAAATATGAAAAGTGGTACTTTGTTGGATTTGCGTTTTTTGGGGGGCAGTATTTTATTTAGTGTTGGAAACAGGATGAATGTTTTAGAATGTTTTTATTTTGTACTGGCTTCCTTCTTTTCACTCTGTCATTAGGTTAGTATTGTGGAGTAACTACAATGTTGTTGATTTATCCTCAGTCTTCTCCTATCACAGTCATTAAACTCTGTAACTGTTTTAAAGTCACCATTGGCCTCACGGTGAAAATCCTTCCTCTCCGGAAACTGAGTCATGAAGAACGCCTGTATCTTTGTGGTGACTGGGTGTGTTGATAACGGAACGCCCTGATCTGTTTCACCTGTCTTTGTGATTGTCTCCACCCCCTCCAGATGTAGCTTATTTTCCCCGGTGTATTTATCCCTGTGTTTCCTGTCTCTCTGCTGCCAGTTCGTCTTGTCTGTTTCAAGTCAACCAGCTTGTTTTTCCCATGTTCCTGCTTTTTCTTATCTCTCTTTTGCTAGTCCTCCCGGTTTTGACCCTTGCCTGCCTGCCTCTGGCAGACTTTTTTTGCCTGCCCTGACCTCGATCCGGCCTGCCACTCTGTACCTCCTGGACTCTGACCTTATGATCTCTTGCATGTCCACAACCATTCTCTTGCCTTCCCCTGGGATTATAATAAATATCAGAGACTCAAACCATCTGCCTCCCGTGCCTTGCACCCTTATAGATACACCATCCAAAGCGTCATTAATAACTTCACCATGCTCAAAGTAATATTCAATTTCTGCATTTAAATTTTTTACCCATCTACCAATAGGTACCCTTCTTTGTGACACATTGGAAAACCTCCCTTGTCTTTGTGGTTGAATCTGTGTTTGAAATTCACTGCTCTACTGAGGGACATTCGCCTCTCCCAAGTCCGTACCGGAATTGGACGATGAGACAAGACAGTTACTACCAATTGGGGAGAAAAATGGGTAAAAAGTACAAAACTATTTTTTAAATAAAAGTAATGGATTTCAGTTTCAATAAAAACATGGAAACATGGAATGTATTATGAAATAATGACGTGGCATTGATTTTATTGCTTTTATATGGGAATTCCAAAGCCCCAAATAAAGGGAACATTCAATTGCCAAAACACTGAAAATATTAAATTGTCTTTGTCATGTCCAGATTGGGTATACTGTACATCAATAGGAAAATGGGAACTTACTATGAAATAACAAAATATTTCAGCTTTGTATTGTTGAGTTCGAACCTGAAATTAACGTATTCCTTGAACTTGAAATAAACGTATACAGTCACTGTATAATACCTTACAATTATTTTATTTTATGTGCATAATTAATGTATACCTTATGTGTTACTGAAGGGTGAAGAGGAACTTTGTTGATGGAAAGTTACTGCGAGAGAAAATGGGAACAGAGTGTGACCAAAGTCTGTTGAGTATGGTGGACAGAAGGTCACTTGTACATTTCATGGAGAAGAGACAGGATAAAGAGGAACTGCTATCAGACTGCTCGAGCCGCGAAGACGACAGCGAAACAGTTTTGGGCATCAGATATCAGTTCTGAAAAGTTACACCCTTCGTCTCATGTTGACATATAAATGTCTGTTTGATCGCGTGTAACGTGTGCTTGCAGCTGAAGCCCCCAGTGGGTTAAATAATAAACTTGGTTTGAGCTTTTTCTAGTCATCCGTTTGAGTTTATAGTCTACTTGAACAGTTGGTGTTGTCGGGCAAGATACGCCACGATTTGCAATCAAACTAAATAGTACGAATCAGTGAAACAAAAGCCGGTAACAAAACAAGGAAGTTCTTACACCTGTCATGCTGACATCTTGGGGAGACGGGGGTCGTAGCCTGAATGTAAATGATAGGAACCCGACATAGGAAACCTGGATTTATTCAGTAGTCCCACTGTTTTTTGTGTGTCGGATGGTAGACCTCATGTTGTTATAATGGACCAACTATTTAGAAAGTCGACTAAACCTTTCCAACGTTTCTGAAACTACCTCCCCCTAACAAGCAACGTTTAGAATATGTTCCTCTCGTGGCTTTGAGTCAGTGACTTTTATCACAGATTGACATTTTAAATTCCAAGATGACTATGACAGATGGCAGTTATGTGGGTAGAAACAGTCCCACATCTGGGTAGAGACCACTTAAGGTAACATAAAGTAACATAAGGTAACATAAGGTAACAGAGTGTAATAGAAGGTAACATAAAGTAACATAAGGTAACATAAGGTAACAGAAGGTAACAGAAGGTAACATAAGGTAACAGAGTGTAATAGAAGGTAACATAAAGTAACAGAAGGTAACAGAAGGTAACAGAAGGTAACATAAGGTAACATAAGGTAACATAAGGTAACATAAGGTAACAAAAGGTAACAAAAGGTAACATAAGGTAACATAAGGTAACAGAGTGCAATAGAAGGTAACAGAAGGTAAAATAAGGTAACATAAGGTAACATAAGGTAACATAAGGTAACAGAAGGTAACAGAAGGTAACAGAAGGTAACAGAAGGTAATAGCAGGTAATACAAGATAATACAAGGTAATAATAATGTAATAGAGACTGATTGTGTAGCAATAAAAGAATGTTGGTTGTCAATACTGGTAACGTTTGTTGTCGAGAACGGTGGCACTTGAGGCATGACACTGGCAGTAGGACATTAGGTATCCTCTATTCTCCAGTAATGCATTGAACAATGCTTCAGTGCCGTTCTCAACACAACGTATCAGGTTCCATGACCAAAACAATTAGGTATATATACTGTAACTACTCTCTGAGGAAGTGGATATCTATACAATAGAAAAGAGAGTAGCAGTGGGTGAAGAAATCTCAACACCCGAGACACCGTCGAGAGAGGGGCATAAATAATAACAATTGAAATGGCGTCCGGGGGTCCAAACACTCCCACAAAATGGAGGATAGAAGAGAAAAATAAGTGCTCTGTTTTTTTTAAAGCCATGGATGCACTGCGAGGTGCATGAGGCGATCTATCAATTTGGCTTGTGTATGGGGGAAAATAATTCAGCAAATTTCTTACAATTGGCCAGCATTTCCCTACTGATGGAAAATGTCTAACAAATAAAGAACTCAGCAATACTATTGTGGTATGGCACAGTGCCATCAAGGACAAATCACAAGCCCAGAAAACATAGAGGTGCACTTAGTTTGTACTCATACCGTTGTGATGACTTATACTCCGAGAGGGAGGAAACCCCATACCGTCAGACGGACAACCTACACTACGTGACCAAACAGTATTTGGATACCTGCTCGTCGAACATCTCATTCCGAAATCATGGCCATTTCATATGGAGTTGGTCCCTCCTTTTCCAGGCCAGTCAAGTTCTTCCACAACGATCTCAACAAGCCATTTTTGTATGGACCTCACTTTGTGCACAGGGGCATTGTCATGCTGACACAGGAAATTACCTTCCCCGAACTGTTGCCACAAGGTTGGAAGAATCCGCCCGCTTAACCCGGAAGTCAGCCGCACCAATGTGTCAGAGGCCCATGTTCTGCCGGCGCCCAGCCTGCCACAAAGAGTCGGTATGAGCCAAGTAAAGCACCCCCGGCCAAACTCTCCCCTAACCCGGACGACGATGGGCCAATTGTGCGCCGCCCTATGGGACTCCCGATGACGGCCGGTTGTGATACAGCCCGGGTTTGAGCCTTAGACCACTGCACCACTCGGGAGACCAGCAGATCATTTTCATGAAGATGCAGGTATTTGAAAGCCACTGTCAAAACTGCTATTGCAGAGGGGGTTGACTTAACACTCTACATGGGTGTACGTTTTAGTTTGACCACAAATCGTGGTGTATCTTGCCGACAACGCCAAATGTTCAAATAGAGTATAAACTCAAACGGATAGTTCAAGCTGCATTGAGAGTATAACTCCTTTCACTTTGCGTGTTGTTGCTGCTACCCTACCCCACCAGTAAAGGATTCAAGAGTAAGGAATATAAAACCAATGCCAAGAGGTCAATCTGGCAGCCAAGGCATTTGGCAGCAGAAAAGCAACTAAACCTTGTCACCAATGTGGCGCATTTGGCCATTGGGTGAGAGACTGTACGTTGATGTCTGAGCCGTTTGTGCCGACTCATTCCGGGGTAGGTGCTGCAGTGCAGACAGAGCAACAGCAAACACTCCAGAAAGTGTGGGGTGGGGGGGCTACAATTCCATAAAGTTGGTGCCCTGAATCCTTCATCACTAAGGCCTTTACCTGGTGAGGGAAAATCAAATTAGTGTGACCCGGCTCAAATTACTCCCCACACTTCGGGTACGATTTGCAAGGGAAAGTATTATACACAGATGACTCTAATTATATGACAGTAGAAAGAAAGCGAGTAACGGGGTATGCTGTGTGATGACAGAAGTAGTAACTGTCCCGCTGCCAGCCTCCGTTTCAGCCAAGGGGTTCAAGGTCTATGCACTAAGAGAAGCAGTAGTAGCTGTCCCACTGCCAGCCTCCGTTTCAGCCAAGGGGTTCAAGGTCTATGCACTAAGAGAAGCAGTAGTAGCTGTCCCACTGCCAGCCTCCGTTTCAGCCAAGGGGTTCAAGCTCTATGCACTAAGAGAAGCAGTAGTAGCTGTCCCACTGCCAGCCTCCGTTTCAGCCAAGGGGTTCAAGCTCTATGCACTAACTTGAAGCTGGTAGATTTTTTAGAAGGGGAGTGTTACCATTTATATATAGACTCTCGCTAAGTATTTGGAGTGGTTCACGATTTCGGGACACCTGTGGTCACAAAAGGGGCGTGTTTAATGGCGACAGGGACACTAATCAAACATGGGCATGTAGTAGAAGCATTATTAGAAGTGTCAATTGCCAAGTATACTAGCAGTGGTAGAATGTGAAGCCATATGAGTCATTCAGATTAAATAGCCGTAGGGAATCTCTGGGCAGATGAAGCAGCCAAGGAGGCTCGGGTTAATCAGAGAAGAAGGTGTTTTGAAGAAAAAAACATGTAAATACTGTAAACTCGAGAGAGCTGGGATGCTTAATTTGAAAGAACTCGAACATCAGACCAGCAGAAAGGAGATGTGAGAATCTTTAAAACGTGGTTGTCAAGTGGTCCCAGTGGGTTTGTGTTATCATGGAGCAACCCACCAATCAGCTGTGAATATGTACTCTCAAGACGACATGGTGGGGACGGGGGTTGTTGGGCATTTTCCCGGGTTAAATTATATGTTCACCCAGGCCGGATGGAGTTTTTACATCACTGCAAAAAAAAGCCTTTATAGGTCCAGTCCTTTCGAAACAAGGAAAAGACTGGGTCACACATTTACCTGTGGTGCTGATGTCAATGAAGGCTTCGCCACCACTGAACTGACGCACCGTGACGTGGTGACGGGGAGACCAATTAGGGTCCCATGATACGTCATTCACAAATGAGTGATCTGGCAATCAGGGGAGTTTATGTCATTTATAACCCCAAGCGCTGCAGTGTGTGTATTCCCAGATGGAACCAACCCATGAGTTGCAGACTCCAGGAGATAACCGGGAGCACGGGATGAATCCGGGACATTCATCACGTTGAGATCCACTAGGCTGGGGTGTTGGGACAGCGGTGGTCCGGACAAACCCCAGTACATGTCACCGCACCTGCAGATGTAAAAACCACAGCCTCTCCACGGTGGGAACACATTTCTCACGTGAAACGGGATCCGGCTGCATACTGGATGAGCTGGAGCAGGTTTTGATAGAGGAAACCAGGCTGAACAGAAAAGAGGAAAAGTAGAGGCCACAGTAAAGCAGTCGGACGGGGTCTAGATGCTATTTTAGCAAACAGTAGTCGTTGTGCCAGTAAATGTTAATGCCCCATGTAAAAAATTATAGATTGACAATCCACATAAAACGGGTGGCCAAATACAAAGACAGTAAGACTTTTACACAGCAAAGCAAATAACTGACATACCTCCCTGAAGATTGGGGCCAACAGGAAATAACAGGAAAGTGTTTGCTGATTGCTGTTGGGACACAAAGTTTACACTGTAACAAGAGTGTTCACAAAGGGGTGTAGGTCGGCCTTGGGATGAGAGATGTGCACCTAATCTGAGTGCAGGGAGGTATTATCCATAGATAGCAACCGTAGCAGGCCACAAGGTGTTACTAGAGCCAGGGGAGGAGCTGGGACGCCAGTAGGGAGTAACCATAGCAGGCCACAAGGTGTTACTAGAGCCAGGGAAGGAGCTGGTACGCCAGTAGGGAGTAACAAGGTGTTACTAGAGCCAGGGGAGGAGCTGGGACGCCAGTAGGGAGTAACAAGGGGTTACTAGAGCCAGGGGAGGAGCTGGGACGCCAGTAGGGAGTAACAAGGTGTTACTAGAGCCAGGGGAGGAGCTGGGACGCCAGTAGGGAGTAACAAGGTGTTACTAGAGCCAGGGGAGGAGCTGGGACGCCAGTAGGGAGTAACAAGGTGTTACTAGAGCCAGGGGAGGAGCTGGGACGCCAGTAGGGAGTAACAAGGTGTTACTAGAGCCAGGGGAGGAGCTGGGACGCCAGTAGGGAGTAACAAGGTGTTACTAGAGCCAGGGGAGGAGCTGGGACGCCAGTAGGGAGTAACAAGGTGTTACTAGAGCCAGGGGAGGAGCAGGGAGTATCTGAAGGACACAGTCTTAGATCTTTCGGTAGTTACGCTTGAGAAAACCCGGAACAGGAGAACAGGTTCAACGCAATAGCTATTCTCACATCAGTAGCTATAGGTAAGGCAACTGAGGGAGCTGTAGGGGTTGGTGAAGAATACTATAGTAACAGCCTGGAACCGCTGAACAAGTGAGGAGTATCTTGAAGTAGGCAGAATGGTTGGTAGCAGGAGTAACGTTGTCGGGCATTGCTGCGATATCACCATCTGAAAGTGTTGATGCTGAAATGTGTAACACATTGCAGATTTGCCCCAAGATAAGGTTATTAAGCTGATTAAGGTCACAGCTCGTGTGTATCGGCTGGCTACGGGGGGGGAGACGGAGGGCGAGGTGAGGACGATATGATGTGGGAACACCTCCTGTTAACCTGCAGCCTGACGGGGGAAGTGAGGACGATATGACCTGGGAACACCTCCTGTTAACCTGCAGCCTGACGGGGGAAGTGAGGACGATATGATGTGGGAACACCTCCTGTAAACCTGCAGCCTGACAGGGGAAGTGAGGACGATATGACGTGGGAACACCTCCTGTAAACCTGCAGCCTGACAGGGGAAGTGAGGACGATATGACATGGGAACACCTCCTGTAAACCTGCAGCCTGACAGGGGAAGTGAGGACGATATGACGTGGGAACACCTCCTGTTAACCTGCAGCCTGACAGGGGAAGTGAGGACGATATGACATGGGAACACCTCCTGTAAACCTGCAGCCTGACAGGGGAAGTGAGGACGATATGACATGGGAACACCTCCTGTAAACCTGCAGCCTGACAGGGGAAGTGAGGACGATATGACGTGGGAACACCTCCTGTTAACCTGCAGCCTGACAGGGGAAGTGAGGACGATATGACATGGGAACACCTCCTGTAAACCTGCAGCCTGACAGGGGAAGTGAGGACGATATGACATGGGAACACCTCCTGTAAACCTGCAGCCTAACGGGGGAAGTCTGGGTATAAGCATGATGAGGTTTCATAGAGGCTTTATTTTTGTGGACCCCAGCAGAAAATATCCCGAAGTTATAGAGTCACGATAAAGGAAGGTGAGATATCAACATCGTAATGTTGTTAAACTTCAGTTTCTGCAATATGTGCATTATGCATAGCTTAACACAATAATACTTGCAATATTTTGTGTTCTCTCTCTCTCTCTCTCTCCTAGTGTTGCTATCACACTCTTAGGAAGCCCGAACGAGGAAAAGAGAGTCAAGACCTCTCTCTGAAATGTTATTATACAGTTGTATAACAGGAGGGCTAATGGCAGACAGGGGGAAATCACAAGTGTGATTAGTGTGATTATAACGCTGAGAACAGGGCCTTAAACCTTGGGTGAAGATTATACAGATTAGAAGATTATTAGTGGCGGCTGGTAGCCTAGTGGTTAGAGAGGCAGGTAGCCTAGCGGTTAGAGAGGCAGGTAGCCTAGCGGTTAGAGAGGCAGGTAGCCTAGCGGTTAGAGAGGCAGGTAGCCTAGCGGTAAGAGAGGCAGGTAGCCTAGCGGTTAGAGAGGCAGGTAGCCTAGCGGTTAGAGAGGCAGGTAGCCTTGCGGTAAGAGAGGCAGGTAGCCTAGCGGTTAGAGAGGCAGGTAGCCTTGCGGTAAGAGAGGCAGGTAGCCTAGCGGTTAGAGAGGCAGGTAGCCTAGCGGTTAGAGAGGCAGGTAGCCTAGCGGTTAGAGAGGCAGGTAGCCTAGCGGTTAGAGAGGCAGGTAGCCTAGCGGTTAGAGAGGCAGGTAGCCTAGCGGTTAGAGAGGCAGGTAGCCTAGCGGTTAGAGAGGCAGGTAGCCTAGCGGTTAGAGCGTTGGGCAAGGAACCTAATGGTTGCTGGATCGAATCCCCGTGCTGACAAGGTACACATCTCATTCTGCCCCTGACCAAAGGCAGTTAACTCACTGTTTCACTGGTAGGCCGTCATTGTAAATAAGAATTTGTTCTTAACTGACATGCCAGGTTAAATAATTTAATACAGACAGAGGCCATATGTTTTATTTTCTGTTTTATTTCTACGTCATTTCAAGGTTTTTATGAAATGTTTTACAGTGTGGAGTTTGTGTTCAACAGGGATTATTGAGTTCTAACTTGAGTATACGTATTCCTATATAAATCCTTATCGATTATGTTACGTGCATAATGAATGGATAAATTGTGTTACTGAAGGGTGAAGAGGAACTTTGTTGATGGAAAGTTACTGCGAGAGAAAATGGGAACAGAGTGTGACCAAAGTCCGTTGAGTATGGTGGACAGAAGGTCACTTGTACATTTCATGGAGAAGAGACAGGATAAAGAGGAACTGCTATCAGACTGCTCGAGCCGCGAAGACGACAGCGAAACAGTTTTGGGCATCAGATATCAGTTCTGAAAAGTTACACCCTTTGTCTCATGTTGACATATAAATGTCTGTTTGATCGTGTGCAACGTGTGTTTGCAGCTGAAGCAACCAGTGGGTTGAATAAACTTGGTCCGTTTGAGTTTATACTTTTTATTATATATGTTTAGAACTGCATATTATAATTCTGTATTTTTTTTTAATGACTTCATTATTTTTAATTCCTTAAAAGTAATTATCTCATCTCTGATCAGACAGTAAGTTAGCAGCCAGACCATCTCATGTTATGTGTTCTCCATACTGTACTGTCTATAGTCATCACCTCATCTCTGATCAGACAGTAAGTTAGCAGCCAGACCATCTCATGTTATGTGTTCTCCATACTGTACTGTCTGTAGTCATCACCTCATCTCTGATCAGGCAGTAAGTTAGCAGCCAGACCATCTAATGTTATGTGTTCTCCATACTGTACTGTCTGTAGTCATCACCTCATCTCTGATCAGGCAGTAAGTTAGCAGCCAGACCATCTAATGTTATGTGTTCTCCATACTGTACTGTCTGTAGTCATCACCTCATCTCTGATCAGACAGTAAGTTAGCAGCCAGACCATCTAATGTTATGTGTTCTCCATACTGTACTGTCTGTAGTCATCCTATTTCACGAGGCTACAGAGCTGTCTTGACAAAATCTTTTTACTAGATCTTCTAAGTAGATCAGGTATATTTTCACCAACTGTCCATGTCCCTGTCCTTGTTGTGTTGTGTCCATCCTCTCTCATGCGGTCCGTAAAAGTGTACCCGTCCAGAGATCTGTATATAGTGACGAGATGCTCATGTCTCAGACCTTACAATGGGAGTCTTTGTCCCAAAGGCAATAAGGCAGGTGACAAACTTAGGTCCATAATAAGCCTGTAGAAACGCATTTGGATAATTTTAGAACATTTTTGATAGGAGAAAAACCTCTTGATTCGCCTCTTCCTCTCTGATCCGGCTCTGAGCCAGAAAAAACTCTCAATGGATTATGGTCATTGAAGTTAATTAGGGCGTTTCTGCACTGAACTAGGGTGAATATTTGCTTAATGAAAACTACACCTCCCTTCGGCCCAGCGTCCCAGTTCTTGACTTGATTTCTCAGATTTCCCTTGTGAATGATTTGATTATCCTCTAGAGAAATGGCTCATTGGGCTTACAAAAAAAAAATGACTAAATGAAATTCAAGTAATTGAACCGACGTCGGTCAATTAGTTGTCTACTAACCGGGAAAACCCACAAAATGACGGTTGATCGCTCAGCACTATTATTGACTCAAGACATGTACACATTTCTAAAACATTATTCCACTCTGAGACTTTGGGGTATTGTGTTTAGGCCAGTGACACAAAATCTAAATGTAATAAATGTTTTATTCAGTCTGTAACACAACAACATGTGGAAAAGGTCAAAGGTCGTGAAAACTTTCTGAAGGAACTGTAGATAGATGCTGTAATTACAAGCTAGAATGTCTCCTCCTCTGCCTTCCCATCCTCGCTTCCCTTCTCCTCTCCTCTCCTCTCCAATCATCCTCTCCTCTACACTCCTCCCATCCACCCCTCCCTCCCTCTACACCTCTCCTCTTCTCTCCTCTACACAGGCGCCGTCCCCCACTGGCATGTCTGTATGATACGCTGTGCTAACTCTCTCGCCAACCCAAACTAAATGAGGCTGCATGGCTAATTGCTCGTAAAAAACAATTTTCCCCCAACGAGCCCGTCAGCTGGGCCCCTCAGATATCCTACAAGGCAATTATGACTCACGGTATCACAGAGGCTGCGTTGAGATAGGCATCACAATTCTGATAAAAAAAATTCTCACAAAGCTCTGAAAAAGATGTGAAAATATCTGATGTGGCTTGAGGAAAAATTATCAGAATTGCGCTGCCTTTGTGATTGCAGCCACAGAGTCAAAGTCTCTAGAATGACTTTTATTCTGGATTCAAATCAATATCAAAGTAATTGTCTCATCTCATCCTTCTAATGTGTTGATTAAGTATGTGAGAGAGAGCGAGAGAGAGGGAGATAGAGGGAGAAGGAGGAATAGGGAAAGCTAGGGAGAGAGAGAGAGAGAGTGAAAGAGAGAGAGTGAGGGAAAATGAGACTGAAAGAGAGAGAGTGAGAGAAGGGAAAGTGAGACTGAAAGAGAGAGAGAGAGAAGGGAAAGTGAGACTGAAAGAGAGAGAGAGAGAGAAGGGAAAGTGAGACTGAAAGAGAGAGAGAGAGAAGGGAAAGTGAGACTGAGAGAGAGAGAGAGAGAGAGAGAGAGAGAGAGAGAGAGAGAGAGAGAGAGAGAGAGAGAGAAGGGAAAGTGAGACTGAGAAAGAGAGAGAGAGAGAGAGAGAGAGAGAGAAAGAAAGAGAGAGGGGAAAGTGAGACTGAAAGAGAGAGAGGGGGAGTTGGGTTTGAAGACTCACTGGTTTGAATGTAATGAGGATCGAAACATTGTTGGTTTTTCCAGGGATTTGTAAGAAAACCAAAACTTAACGCTTGAAAAATGGAAATAGAGCGGAACTGTTTCATTCAACCTAAAACAAAATAACGTTAAATATTTTATTTTAGTTATTTGTTGCATCAAAGCTATCTTTGGCTGACTATGTCTGTTAATTAATCAATCACCAACCAACCAACCAAGCACTCTAAATCAGCATCGAGCCTATCATTTATTGGGCCAAATAACCAACATAAACACACTCCAGATGTTTGACAGAACCCATTACAAAGAGATGCTCAACATCTTCAACGACCTTATTTGTCTACAATATACAATCTTGTTAACTTTTCTGTTATCCCCATAATTAGATACCACTGCTAGTGGAATTCAATTACCCTGACAGAGACTGTAGTAAATGGAGAAATCAAAGACAAGATTCGGGGAGATATTCAACTCTCAGACGGATCGCATTTGGCGTAGTCGGCGACGTACAGCAGGGGTTGCGTCCCAAATGGCACCTTATTCCTTATCTAGAGCCGAGAGTCCAAAAGTAGTGCACTATGTAGGGAAATTTATTCCATTTGGGACCCATAATACGTCCCAAGGACAACAAGGAGTCAGGTGTCAGAAGAGATCAACATCCGAGTTACGGGGGAATCTGGAACCTCAGCCGTGGCTCAGTCTATGGTTGTTTAGGATCATGTCAGGAGGAATTAAACACAGCAGGGCTCCCCTCCATGAGGCGTGAGATCCAGGGCCCCATCAGGGCCCCATCCAGCGGTGCTCTGCTCCCAGCCACGGATCCCTTCACGGGAAGGCTTCTCCGGGGATGTAGGCCCCGTCTGAAAAAGTTTGGAGCTGTTTTTCTCTCAACATACGTGCTCCCTACTGGCCTCACGGTCTGTCAGGCACACCACCTGAGCCTATGGCTGTGTCCCAAATGGCAACCAATAAGGCTCTGATCAAAAGTAGTGCACTATGTAGGGAATAGAGTGCCATTTGGGAGGGAGCCTATATTATGGTTCAGTGACCATAATTGTGCGATGGGTAAATTTAAACATTTGCACCAATGCCAAGGCTTTTGGCTTAGCAAGCTAATTCTCTGCTGGAGCACAGCATACCTGCATTGGAACACTTTTAGTCACCATTGCTAGACTATAATTTTGTCCCTGCCCTTGCAACCTGAGTCTGAACCTGAGCCTGCTGGACTTCAGTCTGGTCCCTTTCAGAGAGGTACAGCTACACGTTACAGATCAGTGATCAATCGGCCTCAATGCACTCAGATCCACAAAGAAAACTCTCTCAGTTACTGTCACGCAACTTCGGGTCCTCACTGTACTATTTGTAACATGATGTGTTTGTGTGAAGGGTGGAGGGTGGAGGAGGAGGGTTGAGTTGACATGTTAAAAGCATTGACCTGGCTGTGGCTTTAAAGTCTGGGCTCTCATTTTGACTGCATCGGTTTCACTCCTTGTGTTTTGTTTTATAAATGTCAGCACTGTTTTGACAGCCACAAAATCGTTTTCCCCAGCAACACCACATCTCACCCATTCCGATAGGAGATTAAAAGGTGAAAGCTTTCAGACTTGTCCACTCTGTGAACTGTGTTGAACTCAAAGTCAAGCTGTGGCGAGAGAAGCTTTTGAACTAAGGGTTTAATCTCATTTCCTGGTCTGACAGAGGAATTGAAATTTGTGACGGTCAGAGCAGGTCCTTGTTCAGTTCTCAACAACAGATTTGTAAGTCTTTTAGAGTTGAACAACCAAGAACAGGCCTAGGGCAAATGTTACACCTGTGTTCTTATGTAGGATTTTATTTTGTCACAATTTAGGTAAAACATGTGTGATGGTAGTATTGAAACTGAGAAATGTAATAGTATTGAAACTGAGATATGTAATAGTATTGAAACTGAGAAATGTAAAAGTATTGAAACTGAGAAATGTAATAGTATTGAAACTGAGAAATGTAATAGTATTGAAACTGAGAAATGTAATAGTATTGAAACTGAGAAATGTAATAGTATTGACACTGGGAAATGTAATAGTATTGAAACTGAGAAATGTAATAGTATTGAAACTGAGAAATGTAATAGTATTGAAACTGAGAAATGTAATAGTATTGACACTGGGAAATGTAATAGTATTGAAACTGAGAAATGTAATAGTATTGAAACTGAGAAATGTAATAGTATTGAAACTGAGAAATGTAATAGTATTGAAACTGAGAACTGTAATAGTATTGAAACTGAGAAATGTAATAGTATTGAAACTGAGAAATGTAATAGTATTGAAACTGAGAAATGTAATAGTATTGAAACTGAGAAATGTAATAGTATTGAAACTGAGAAATGTAATAGTATTGAAACTGAGAAATGTAATAGTATTGAAACTGAGAAATGTAATAGTATTGAAACTGAGAAATGTAATAGTATTGACACTGAGAAATGTAATAGTATTGAAACTGAGAAATGTAATAGTATTGAAACTGAGAAATGTAATAGTATTGAAACTGAGAAATGTAATAGTATTGAAACTGAGAAATGTAATAGTATTGAAACTGAGAAATGTAATAGTATTGAAACTGAGAAATGTAATAGTATTGAAACTGAGAAATGTAATAGTATTGAAACTGAGAAATGTAATAGTATTGACACTGAGAAATGTAATAGTATTGAAACTGAGAAATGTAAAATAGAGGGAGAAGATATTAAACACGAAAACAAATTGTAAATGATGTTGATCTGTCTGATGCTTTCAGAGGTTCAGATATTTCAGAATCTTTATATTTTTGGATGCCCTTTCCTCTGAGATATGTGAATGTAAGAATAATTTATAAAATAAAAATAAATAAATAATTTAACGTTTTATTATCATCGTTTATGTTTAGTGAGTTTGGTTGATTGTGTTGATTCGTTGTGTTGATTAATTATTTATTTTAACAGTTCCATTCCTGCAAGCCAATTGGCTGAGGAGCATTTGAGCAAGTTCTTAATATATCTACACCTGTGATTAACATATCATGATTAACATATCATGATTAACATATCACGATTAACATATCATGAGACATAATAAAACCATCAAACAGCAATGAAAGAACTCATAACAAAACTCCTGTGACAATCAAGCAGAGATTAAACACGATTCTCGTTCCATGCAAATATTATAAAGCATGACACTTTGTCTTGTAATATCGTTTGTGAGGTCTTGTGTAGCATTCTGAGTCCTCTATTATGTTACGTTTGAGTTATTACATTATTGGCTACAAGAGACCAGTTGAAGTCAAATATGAGAACGTAAACTATTTTGATTTACGGGCTCTGTAAACTGTTTTTTCCCTCTTGCCTTGCAGCCAGACGAGAAGCCACTGCTGGCAACAACAAATGCAAACGCTGACTCAGTTTATCGGGTTAAATATTAATATGGCACAGCTGAGAAAAGACGAACGGCGGGCGAATTCATAGAGTTGATCAAAGCCGTTAGATTTCTTTGCTCTCTTTGATATGGGATGATGCAATCTCTACTATAGCTCACAGCAGGGCTGGTTACAGCCATAAACAACATAAGCAACCGCTTAGGGCACCGTGACTGTTAGGGGGCCCCCAACCCAACATTTAAATACAAATTGCTTCTCTGTTGGGACCTCAATTTACTGTTGATATTTACAATAGTAGAATATTAAAGTAATTCGAAATGTGGTTGAACATCACCAGTTGCTCTCAGCCCATGTCTCAGTGTTCATTTTGGCAGGTATTTTAGATTTAATTTCAGTCATAAAATATCCTTTAGTTTTAGTCATAAAATACCCTTTAGTTTTAGTCACATTTTAGTCATTTCATCCTTCGTTAGTTTAGTTATCAGTCGACTAAAACTCTGGACAATATTTCTCTAGTTTTAGTCACAGCCCTTTTTAGTCACATAGTATAATTTTTTCCCCCTTTAAATAATGAATATTTAAGGATATTTTTAACTTCCATCATGTGCACATTCAGATAGCGTTGTCCAACTAGGCCTACTATTCCCTCGTATACCTTAGCTGACAACTTTAATATTGTGGCAGATGGTAACCAATACCAAACGTAATTAACCATATAGGCTATAAACCCTTGGCTACAGGTTAAACAATTTTACAGCTCTGATTTTCTCTACACATAATTGTCACGGGGGGTAGATAACAGTGGTTTTCTTGAAAAAAAAGGGAAGAATTTGAGCTTTACAAAAATTTCAGTAGTACTGTACTCCTAATGTTCAACAAATAGCAAAAGAAAAAAGCAGCTGCGCCTCGTATTTGCGGACCACGACGGGAGAGCGGCAGTACAGAGGAGTGAATAACAGTTACGGGAAAAATAAAGCTTCTGAGGTTATCAAAGCAACAAAAAAATAACCTACATGAAAAGAAAGAGAGAGAGTAAACATTGTTTCTAGCTGAGGTTAGTTACAAGACAAGTCACCTGGCTTCGCATCAGTTCAAAAGATTGACGAGTGACTGAAGTGAACGCCTGAGAGCCGTGTGGGAGAGCCGTGCAGATCAGCTCAATCAGACCATGCAACTGAAAGATGTTGGTTCTGCCAATGAGAGGATATTCTGCATGCATACATGCTTTGCTCCCCAGTGGCACAGTGGTGTAAGGCACTGCATCTCAGAGCAAGAGGCATCACTACAGTCCCTGCTTTGAATCCAGGCTGTATCACATCTGGCCGTGATTGGGAGTCCCATAGGGCGGCGCACAATTAGCCCAGTGTCGTCCGGGTTTGGCCGGGATAAGCTGTCATTGTAAATAAGAATTTGTTCTTAACTGACTTGCCTAGTTAAATAAATGTTAATTAAAATAAAATACATAAATATGAATGGACTAAACAGATTAAAATTAGCTTTATGTCAAATTAAATGTCCGTTAATTTCACGTGGAATTTTTCTCTCGTTACATTTTCGTCAACTAACATGAAAATAATTTGTAATAGTTTACATTTCTAGCCAGGGCATCTCGTTTCGTTATCACCACAGTTTTACTCAGTAATAATAGGTTGTTGACAGGTATTATTTTCTCATAGTTATTACTGCATTTAACACTGCCATGTCAGGTAAATTGTTTTAGATTGGTAAACTGGTCTAGTCAGCTGTCTAAATGTTGAGGTAATCATGGTTGAATTAACGACTGGGTACGCAGTGTCCAGGGGCCCGGCCCGCCAGGGGGCCCCATTGATTTTGTTAGTCACTCTCACTCAGATATCATATTAACATGGCATAAATCATGGCAAAATGTGTAAAATAACAGGAAATTAGCTGTAAAACTGCCCAAATCTCTCTACGCCCCATGGCAAAATGTGTAGAATTACATGAAATGTACTCTAAAACGAACAAAAAAAAACAAATCACTGCCATCAAAATGTTTTGCTCACAAGGTTGGGGGCCCCCACAACACAATTTCTCTTAGGGCTCTCAAAGGGCTAGAGCCAGCCCTGGCTCACATCTCTACTACAGCTCACAGAGACAGAGAGCTAATGGAGCTAGCGTCGCAGCAAGACCTGGGCTGTTTCCAAAATGGCACCCTTTTCCCTGTATAGTGCACTACCTTTGACCGAGGCCCATAGGGCTCCGGTTTAAAAGGACTGCACTTTGTAGGGAATAAGGTGGCAGTTGTGTTGTAACCCTGGAAGTCACAATAGAAACCTCTGGCGATATCTAAAAGGTCACCAGAATTGAAGGCATGAAAACGGACACTCTATAGAACCCTGGTGTGTTCTTTATGTTCTAAGAAGGGACTGTAATAATAGGATTCTGTTCCGTGGCCTTTGTCAGGTTGTTCTCTGACGGTGTCAACTATTTTCTGATGCGATTTAATAAGAGAGCAGGAATGTCCTTGTATCCAGGCTATTTCCCTGGCTGTAGGTCTGTGACGTCTTTCTACCTGATCTCATTTAGTTATTTTTAATAGCTCCTCTTGTTGTGATGCTTGACCTCAAAAGTTTCACTAGCTCCAGTAAAGCTGTGACCACACGATAGCCTAGTACCACGGTTTGCTGGGTTGTGACATGACGCTTCAAACTATGAATCTAGCTACAGATGTGCTCTCTTAATTTGATCACTCTGTTGTCGCAGAGAATAAATGCTTATTGTCGTGTATTCAAGGACTAAAAAAAGGCTTTGAAAATCTGTAATTTGCCATTTAAATATCAGACTTGATTATTTCTTACAAAAAAAATCTGTAATTTGCAATTTAAATATCAGACTTGAATATTTCTTACAAAAAACATTATTAACCCCTACAACAATGTGAATGAATGATAATTCAGATTTCCTGTTGCTGCAGGATTATTTTCCTGTTGTGAGAAACCGGTCAAATTAATAAGAAAGGATATCTGTAGATAACGACCTCTTTTATGTTGGACTTTTTTACATTTTCAAAACACACAAAAAGCTTATTTCTCTCAAATTTTGGTGCACAAATTTGTTTCCATTCCTGTTAGCGAGTTTTTCTCCTTCGCCAAGATAATCCATCCACCTGACAGGTGTGGCATATCAAGAAGCTGATTAAACAGCATGATCATTACATAGGTGCACCTTGTGCTGGGGACAATAAAAGGCCACTCTAAAATGTGCAGTTTTGTCACACAACTCAATGCCACAGATGTACGTCCAACTCGCCTCAAAACCGCAGACCACGTGTATGGTGTCGTGTGGGCGAGCGGTTTGCCGATGTCAACGTTGCGAACAGAGTGCCCCATGGTGGCGGTGGGGTTATGATATGGGCAGGCATAAGCTACAGACAATAAATACAATTGCATAATATCAATGGCATTTTGAATGCATAGAAACACCGTGGCGAGATCCTGAGGCTGTACACAATTCTATGTTCTGCCATGGCCTGCATACACACCAGACATGTCACCCATTGAGCATGTTTGGGATGCTCTGGATCGACGTGTAGGACAGCGTGTTCCAGTTCCTTCCAATATCTAGCAACGTTGCGCAGCCATTGAAGAGGAGTGGGACAACATTCCACAGGCCACAAAGAGCCCTCAACAACTCTAAGTGAAGGAGATGTGTTGTGCTGCATGAGGCAAATGGTGGTCACACCAGATACTGACTGGTTTTCTGATCCACGCCCCTACTGTTTTTTAAGGTATCTGTGACAAACAGATGGATATCTGTATTCCCAGTCATGTGAAATCCATAGAAATTGATGCATGCTGAGTTTAATTATCTGAATCGTGTTTTTTTTTTATAACTAGGTAAGTCAAATAAGAACAAATTCTTATGTATAATGTATAATGACGGCCTCGTTCAGGGGCCGAATTACATATTTCGACCTTATCAGCTCAGGGATTTGATCCAGCAACCTTCCGGTTACCAGCCCAGCTATCTAACCAATTGGCTACCTGCCGCTCCATGTCTCTGGCACAACATTATATAACATCCCACAACTATGTTTACAATTCTGTTAAAGCCACACATCCATCTCAAATGACACCCTATTCCCTGTCTAGTGCACTAAATTTGACCAGAGCTTTATGGGCCCTAATAGGGCCCTGGTTAAAAGTAGTATACTACATAGGGAATAGGGTGCCATTTGAGACGCAATCCAGGTCTGCCTGTAAAGCAGTGTTGGGATCATCAGGCCGGCTGCCTCCCAACGTGCCAAACAGCTCAGTAATTAAAAACAAATTTGTTCTCTTGAATCAATCTCATGCATGTCACATTTCATAAACCGATATATACTTTTCACCATACAGCGTATTAATCCACCGTACTCCAGCCTATAAACACGAGGCCTTTTCACCATACAGCGTATTAATCCACCGTACTCCAGCCTATAAACACGAGGCCTTTTCACCATACAGCGTATTAATCCACCGTACTCCAGCCTATAAACACGAGGCCTTTTCACCATACAGCGTATTAATCCACCGTACTCCAGCCTATAAACACGAGGCCTTTTCACCATACAGCGTATTAATCCACCGTACTCCAGCCTATAAACGCGCGGCCTTTGTGTGACAGACTGGGGTTTTACCAACTAAGCAAGAGATGAGCTTTTTACAATTTACCAAATGTCAACCTATTCATGCACTACTGTATATAAAGAATAAGGTGCCATTTGGGATACAGACAATATTATGGAGACACGTCTTCTTCAGAGCTTAACATTATTCTGAGTATCTCGCTGAAAATGCACAGTTCCTCTGTTTCCACCGTCTATATCCCCAGGTTCACTGAAGGAGAACCTGTCAAGCAGCAGGGGGAGGGGGTTATTTTACACTCAGATGGCCTCAGAAGAGCGGAGGACTTTTGACACTTGTGATTTGTCTGTCTCTCTGTGTCTGTCTCTCTGTGTCTGTCTCTCTGTGTCTGTCTCTCTGTGTCTGTCTCTCTGTGTCTGCCTCCCTGTGTCTGTCTCTCTGTGTCTGTCTCTCTGTGTCTGTCTCTCTGTGTCTGTCTCTCTGTGTCTGCCTCCCTGTGTCTGCCACTCTGTGTCTGCCTCTCTGTGTCTGCCTCTCTGTGTCTGTCTCTCTGTGTCTGTCTCTCTGTGTCTGCCTCCCTGTGTCTGTCTCTCTGTGTCGGTCTCTCTGTGGCTGTCTCTCTGTGTCTGTCTCTCTGTGTCTGTCTCTCTGTGTCTGTCTCTCTGTGTCTGTCTCTCTGTGTCTGCCTCCCTGTGTCGGTCTCTCTGTGTCTGTCTCTCTGTGTCTGTCTCTCTGTGTCTGCCTCTCTGTGTCTGCCTCTCTGTGTCTGCCTCTCTGTGTCTGCCTCTCTGTGTCTGTCTCTCTGTGGCTGTCTCTCTGTGGCTGTCTCTCTGTGGCTGTCTCTCTGGCTGTCTCTCTGTGGCTGTCTCTCTGTGTCTGTCTCTCTGTGTCTGTCTCTCTGTGGCTGTCTCTCTGTGTCTGTCTCTCTGTGTCTGTCTCTCTGTGTCAAATCAAATAAAATCAAACATATTTATAAAGCCCTTCTTACTTCAGCTGATATCTCAAAGTGCTGTACAGAAACCCAGCCTAAAACCCCAAACAGCAAGCAATGCAAGTGTAGAAGCACGGTGTCGGTCTCTCTGTGTCGGTCTCTCTGTGTCTGTCTCCCTGTGTCTGTCTCTCTGTGTCTGTCGCTCTGTGTCTGTCTTTCTATGAAGGCTGGGGATTCTGAGTTGTTTCCCTTCAGATGGTACCTCTCCTCTTCTCTTCCTCTCCTCCTCTCCTCTCTTCCTCTCCTCTCTTATCCTTCTCTTCTCTTCCTCTCCTCTTCCTCTCCTCTTCCTCTCCTCTCCTCTCCTCTCCTCTCCTCTCCTCTCCTCTCCTCTCCTCTCCTCTCCTCTCCTCTCTTAGCCTTCTCTCCTCTCCTCTCCTCTCTTAGCCTTCTCTCCTCTCCTCTCCTCTCTTATCCTTCTCTTCTCTTCCTATCCTTTTCTCTCCTCTCCTATCTTCCTCTCCTGTGTTCCTCTCCTCCTCTCCTCTCTTCTCCTCCTCTCCTCTCTTCCTCTCCTCCTCTCTTCCTCTCCTCCTCTCTTCTCCTCCTCTCATCTCTTCCTCTCCTATATTCTCCTCCTCTCCTCCTCTCCTCTCCTCTCCTCTCCTCTCCTCTCCTCTATCCTCTCCTCTCCTCTCTTCTCCTCTATCCTCTCCTCTCCTCTCCTCTATCCTCTCCTCTCCTCTCTTCTCCTCCTCTCATCTCTTCCTCTCCTCTCTTCTCCTCCTCTCATCTCTTCCTCTCCTCTCTTCTCCTCCTCTCCTCTCCTCCTCTCCTCTCCCTCTCCTCTCTTCCTTTCCCCTCTCTTCTGTCCTCTCCACATCTCAGTCCCACCACCATCTCCCCTAATCTGGAAGCTCTGCTGCTCTTCACCTCACCTTCCAATTAGAGAATATTCTAGTAACAGACGAGATCCATCCCCTTTCTATTTCCCGGAGTCAGGGGAAGAGAAGCAGACGGACAGACAGACAGAGTAGACACCTGACTGACAAACAGGCAAACATATACAGATACAGACACAAATACTTGAACACACCTCTTCACACAAAGACAAGCTCTATGCTCTGACTGATACACACGCTCCAAATAGGCACCTTTTGTGTACAATGAGAATCAGTCACACATTCAGAACAGCGCTGGGCTGAAAAAAGATTAAATGCTTGAGGACTAAGCAACTAAAAATACACAAATGCCTTTGTAACTAACCCGGTGTGCTCCGACGCAAGTCAACTGGGAACGTATTACAAAAAAGACTAGAGCTTTCTACTAAAGAGGATAGCAATCAAAGCCAGATAGAGCTAGTCATTGTTGTGTCAGAGGCAGAATGTATTTCTGTCTGTCGTGTGAAGTGGCAGAGAAGATCACAGTGAGAGAGAGAACTCAGTGCTCTCCCTCTCGCTGGAGCGGACCATGCCAGCGTTCCATATGGGACCATATTCCTGATACAGGGTCCATAGGGCTCTGGTTAAAAGTAGTGCATTATGTAGGGAATAGGGGGCCAATTGGGATCACCACTGACGAACGGTTAGAATCATCCTCTACAAGACATCGAACTAAGGTGTACTGTTGTAGACTCCGAAGCCATTCGGACCACAACTCTCTCTCTCTCTTACAACCATCTTCTCTCTCTCTCTCTCTCCCTCTTACAACCATCTTCTCTCTCTCTCTCTCTCTCTCTCTCTCTCTCTCTCTCTTACAACCATCTTCTCTCTCTCTCTCTCTCTCTCTCTCTCTCTCTCTTACAACCATCTCTCTCTCTCTCTCTCTCTCTCTCTCTTACAACCATCTTCTCTCTCTCTCTCTCTCTCTCTCTCTCTCTCTCTTACAACCATCTTCTCTCTCTCTCTCTCTCTCTCTCTCTCTCTCTCTCTCTCTCTTACAACCATCTTCTCTCTCTCTCTCTCTCTCTCTCTCTCTTACAACCATCTTCTCTCTCTCTCTCTCTCTCTCTCTCTCTCTCTCTCTCTCTCTCTCTCTCTCTCTCTCTCTCTCTCTCTCTCTCTCTCTTTCTCATATACCCCCGACAGAACACTACAGACAGAACACTACAGACAGAACACTACAGACAGAACACTACAGACAGAACCCTACAGACAGAACCCTACAGACAGAACCCTACAGACCGAACACTACAGACAGAACCCTACAGACAGAACCCTACAGACAGAACCCTACAGACAGAACCCTACAGACCGAACACTACAGACAGAACCCTACAGACAGAACACTACAGACAGAACCCTACAGACAGAACCCTACAGACAGAACCCTACAGACAGAACCCTACAGACCGAACACTACAGACAGAACCCTACAGACAGAACCCTACAGACATACCACTACAGACAGAACCCTACAGACAGAACCCTACATACAGAAAACTACAGACAGAACCCTACAGACATAACCCTACAGACAGAACACTACAGACAGAACCCTACAGACTACAGTGCTTCACTGTAGTATATTTGCGGACATGAGTGTAGTATACTGTACAGTGACACTTAAATAACGTGCCATAGAATTCTGCGACACCCTGCAAGCTGTGGTGCAGTACGCCACAACTTTTAAAGGACGAACCACTGTAGGAGTAAATACATTACAAAGGCAGGAGAGGAGAGGAGAGGAGAGGAGAGGAGAGGAGAGGAGAGGAGAGGAGAGGAGAGGAGAGGAGAGGAGAGGAGAGGAGAGGAGAGGAGAGGAGAGGAGAGGAGAGGAGAGGAGAGGAGAGGAGAGGAGAGGAGAGGTACTCACTGTAGCCATAGATATGTAGTATGTAGCCATTGATCAATTAGTCTTCTATAACTTCAGCCTCTACCATGCTGCATGCTATTGCAAGCCCTTTATGTCCATTCATTATCATCTGTTGCTGTATTTATGTTTAGCTTTACCAATGTATATGCAATCTGCATTCTCATATTGTCATTGATTGTTGCCATTTACAGCAGATGAATTATGTTGGTTCATTGCTGTTATTTCCTGTTATCTTGTTTTAGGTCAACCATGCTCCATACACAGCCAACCAAGTCTGAATTAAAGTCAAGATTCACCTCCATTACCTGCATCTAGAAAGACTCTTAATCTGGACTGCATCTCTGTCTCCCTGCTCTTTACCTGGAGTCTTAATCTGGACTGCATCTCTGCCTCCCTGCTCTTTACCTGGAGTCTTAATCTGGACCTCATCTCTGTCTCCCTGCTCTTTACCTGGAGTCTTAATCTGGACTGCATCTCAGTCTCCCTGCTCTTTACCTGGAGTCTTAATCTGGACTGCATCTCTGTCTCCCTGCTCTTTACCTGGAGTCTTAATCTGGACTGCATCTCAGTCTCCCTGCTCTTTACCTGGAGTCTTAATCTGGACTGCATCTCTGCCTCCCTGCTCTTTACCTGGAGTCTTAATCTGGACCTCATCTCTGTCTCCCTGCTCTTTACCTGGAGTCTTAATCTGGACTGCATCTCAGTCTCCCTGCTCTTTACCTGGAGTCTTAATCTGGACTGCATCTCTGCCTCCCTGCTCTTTACCTGGAGTCTTAATCTGGACCTCATCTCTGTCTCCCTGCTCTTTACCTGGAGTCTTAATCTGGACTGCATCTCTGCCTCCCTGCTCTTTACCTGGAGTCTTAATCTGGACCTCATCTCTTCTTCTCTGCTCTTTACCTGGAGTCTTAATCTGGACTGGATCTCTGTCTCCCTGCTCTTTACCTGGAGTCTTAATCTGGACCTCATCTCTTCTTCTCTGCTCTTTACCTGGAGTCTTAATCTGGACAGCATCTCTGCTTCCCTGCTCTTTATCTGGAGTCTTAATCTGGACCTCATCTCTTCTTCTCTGCTCTTTACCTGGAGTCTTAATCTGGACAGCATCTCTGCTTCCCTGCTCTTTATCTGGAGTCTTAATCTGGACCTCATCTCTGCTTCCCTGCTCTTTACCTGGATTCCTGCAGTACACGGGCATCACCATAATGCTCACTTAAACCTCAACCAGATAAAATCTTGTAACTGAACAATCATGTGTGGCAGGCTAGGAACCAAAGTTTTGGTCAGTGTTTCCCTGGGGAGCCTTATTAGGGGAGGACATGCAGGAAATGTATTAAAGCACCACTTGGTCATGTAAGAGTGTTTTACCGGGAAGATCCTTTGTGTTTGCAGGTGTATGTCATGGCACATTTCTGTGGGAAACAATTTTGTAAACATGCTGTCTTGAAGAAAGGTTTGGAATATGGTGGATTGTTATTTATTTTACACTTAAACCTATTTAACTAAGTCAGTTAAAGAAACAAATTCTTATTTACAATGACGGCCTACACCGGCCAAACTCGGACAATGCTGTACACTGCCCTATGGGACTCACAATCCCAGCCAGTTGTATTCATGAATAAATATTCAAAATGTTCATTATGCAAAGCCACTACAATAATATCCTTTTGTTTTCAGTTGGTTTGTTTGGAGAGGCTTTGCTGGTTTGAGGTCCAGGCAATTATTATAATCACCCTCCAATAAGAGGACTGTCTTTTAAGTAAAGTAATTTGTATGAAATATCTATTGTTTATGTAAAATGCAGTGGTTATTAACTATTCTTTATTTTCTAACCGTCAGAAATACAGTATTGCTTATCATTGTTTTTGGTCATCTTGTGAATGTGGTCAGGTGACTCTTGGGGCTCCCGTGTGGTGCAGTGGTCTAAGGCACTGCATCTTAGTGCTAGAGGCATCACTGCAGTCCCTGGTTCAAATCCAGGCTGTATTACATCTGGCCATGATTGGGAGTACCATACGGCAGTGCACAATTGCCCCAGTGTTGTCCTGGGTAGGCCATCATTGTAAAATAAGAATTTGATCTTAACTCACTTGCCTGGTTAAATAAATCAAATGTTGTGAATTTGGACAGCTAAATCTCTGTGAAAGCACTGTATTGATTATCATTATTTTTGGGTCATCTTGTGAACATGGACAGCTGAATCTCTGTGAAAGCAGCTATCTAGTGGAAGTAGCAGATCTAAGAAGTCATTTTGGTGTACTCTTGTCAATGTGTTATCTGTTTCAAACAAGAACCTAATCCTCTAACTTTAGCTTGTTCTTTATATCTTCCTCTGTACTGTTACCCTTTAATGGGGCTACAACCTATAGCGTTTCCATGTTACAATTGTTATATATATGTATATATCGAACCCACAAATGTTCTGCTCCAGACAGTCAACTAGTCTAAAGAAGGCCAGTTTTATTGCTTCAGAACAACAGCTTTCAGCTGCGCTATCATAATTGCAAAAGGGTTTTCTAATTGATCAATTAGCCTTTTAAAATGATCATCTTGATAAATGATAAAACTCAAAAGTTTGGGGGTCACTTAGAAATGTCCTTGCTTTTGAAAGAAAAGCTAAAAAAAATGGTCCATTAAAATAACATCAAATTGATCAGAAATACAGTGTAGACATTGTTAATGTTGTAAATGACTATTGTAGCTGGAAACGGCTGATTTTTAATGGAATATCTACATAGGCGTACAGAGGTCCATTATCAGCAACCATCACTCCTGTGTTCCAATGGCACGTTGTGTTAACTAATCCAAGTTTATAATTTTAAAATGCTAATTGATCATTAGAAAACCCTTTTTTTAATTATGTTAGCACAGCTGAAAACTGTTGTTCTGATTTAAAGAAGCAATAAAACGGGCCTTTAGACTAATGGAGTGTATGGAGCATCAGCATTTGTGGGTTCGATTTCACGCTCAAAATGGCCAGAAACAAAGAACTTTCTTCTGAAACTCGTCAGTCTAATCTTGTACTAAGAAATTAAAGCTATTCCATGTGAGAAATTGCCAAGAAACTGAAGATCTCGTACAACGCTGTGTACTACTCCCTTCACAGAACAGCGCAAACTGGCACTAACCAACATATAAAGAGGAGTGGTAGGCCCCGGTGCACAACTGAGCAAGAGGACAAGTGCATTAGAGTGTCTAGTTTGAGAAACAGCCGTCTCACAAATCCTCAACTGGCAGCTTCATTAAATAGTACCCGCAAAACACCAGTCTCAAAGTCAACAGTGAAGAGGCGACTCCGGGATGCTGGCCTTCTAGGCAGAGTTCCTCTGTCCAGTGTCTGTGTTCTTTTGCCCATCTCAATCTTTAATTTTTATTGGCAAGTCTGAGATATGGCTTTTTCTTCACCAGGGACGGGTGGCTCGCGTCAAATTCGTCATTGGAACCAACTCGATATCATTGGTCATATAAAAACCTTGAGACCCAAATGCATAATGAGTGCTCTAACTCCCCCTTGTGGTGGTCTGGAGAAATGAAGCAGGGACGCTGGGTACCTCTAACTCCCCCTGGTGGTGGTCTGGAGTAATGAAGCCGTGACGCTGGGTCCCTTTAACTCCCCCTGGTGGTGGTCTGGAGCAATGACGCCGTGACGCTGGGTACCTCTAACTCCCCCTGGTGGTGGTCTGGAGCATTGAAGCCGTGACGCTGGGTACCTCTAACTCCCCCTGGTGGTGGTCTGGAGGAATGAAGCCGTGACGCTGGGTCCCTCTAACTCCCCCTGGTGGTGGTCTGGAGTAATGAAGCAGTGACACTGGGTACCTCTAACTCCCCCTGGTGGTGGTCTGGAGTAATGAAGCAGTGACACTGGGTCCCTCTAACTCCCCCTGGTGGTGGTCTGGAGGAATGAAGCCGTGATGCTGGGTACCTCTAACTCCCCCTGGTGGTGGTCTGGAGGAATGAAGCCGTGATGCGGTGTAAGTTCGCAACTTTTAAAGGAGGAACAACTGTACTTTGGAGTTGATTACCAAGAATATTCCTGAAGGGCTGAGTTGCAGTGTTGACTTAAATCTACTTGAAAAATCTGTGGCGAGACCTACATTTTTTTTTTGTCTAGCAATGATCAACAACCATTTTTACAGAGCTTGAAGAATTTTGCAAATAATATTGGGCAAATGTTGCACAAGCCAAGTCTCGAAAGCTCTTAAGAGACTTACCCAGAAAGACTCACAGCTGTAATCTCTGCCAAACGGGCTTCTACAAGTATTGACTCGGGGGGGGGGGGGGGGGGGGGGGGGATTCTTATGTAAAATATATATTTATCTATTTCATTTTCAATAAATGTGCTACAATATCTAAAAATATGTTTTCACTTTGTCATTATGGGGTATTGTGATGTCATTATGGGGTATTGTGATGTCATTATGGGGTATTGTGATGTCATTAATGGGATATTGTGTGTAGATGGCTGAGAGAAAAACATATATTTAATCCATTTTTAATTCAGGCTGTAACACAACAAAATGTGGAATAAGTCAAAGGGTATGAATACTTTCTGAAGGCACTGTACATTGTATATATATTTTTTTAATGGGATGGTTCAGGAATATGACTGTGGATCATGGTTTATATGTGTCTCTGGGTCTGTAACTTCCTAATTGCTTCTCTCTATACAACTCTCTGCTGTTTCACTGTACAACCCATGAGTTCTCTGTATGCAGGTCTCTCTGTCTCTGCTGCTTCACAGTATTACTAGCCCAGCCTCCAGAGCTATAACCCATCTGTTCTCTGTATACGGGTCTCTGTCTCTGCTGCATCACAGTATTACTAGCCCAGCCTCCAGAGCTATAACCCATCTGTTCTTTGTATACGGGTCTCTGTCTCTGCTGCATCACAGTATTACTAGCCCAGTCTCCAGAGCTATAACCCATCTGTTCTCTGTATACGGGTCTCTGTCTCTGCTGCTTCACAGTATTACTAGCCCAGTCTCCAGAGCTATAACCCATCTGTTCTCTGTATACGGGTCTCTGTCTCTGCTGCTTCACAGTATTACTAGCCCAGTCTCCAGAGCTATAGCCCATCAGCTCTCTGTATACGGGTCTCTGTCTCTGCTGCATCACAGTATTACTAGCCCAGCCTCCAGAGCTATAACCCATCTGTTCTCTGTATACGGGTCTCTGTCTCTGCTGCTTCACAGTATTACTAGCCCAGCCTCCAGAGCTATAACCCATCTGTTCTCTGTATACGGGTCTCTGTCTCTGCTGCTTCACAGTATTACTAGCCCAGTCTCCAGAGCTATAGCCCATCAGCTCTCTGTATACGGGTCTCTGTCTCTGCTGCATCACAGTATTACTAGCCCAGCCTCCAGAGCTATAGCCCATCAGCTCTCTGTATACGGGTCTCTGTCTCTGCTGCATCACAGTATTACTAGCCCAGCCTCCAGAGCTATAGCCCATCAGCTCTCTGTATACGGGTCTCTGTCTCTGCTGCATCACAGTATTACTAGCCCAGTCTCCAGAGCTATAACCCATCTGTTCTCTGTATACGGGTCTCTGTCTCTGCTGCTTCACAGTATTACTAGCCCAGTCTCCAGAGCTATAGCCCATCAGCTCTCTGTATACGGGTCTCTCCATGTCTATTAAGGCCCGAAACAGTCCCTCCTCACCATTAAACCAACAGAAAGGAGTCATTACTCATCTTTAGAGAGAAAAAACAATGCTGTGATACAGCATGGTTCAACAAGGCCTGAGAGATAAGAGAGGTGTCCTCACCACCGGGGGGAAACGGGAGTTTGTCCTAGCCATGTGGATGGAATTGTTTAATCTCTATGGTCCTATAGATCTGATATGTAACCGTTGTCTCTTTTGTAACATGGGCAGCAGCAGCGCTCGCAACAGGAAGTCAGTCCATTCCACCTCATCCCAGGAATGAGCATTAGAACCAAAGGGCAGCCAAGGTGAGTCTTAACGGAAAGGCAACTCTCAGAGACAATGAGCCAATCTGCTACCAGTTGTGGCTAAATGAATTCCCATCACAAAGGAAACAAATCAATACTCATTGTAGCCTATTTCCACCGACACAGTCATTTGTCTCTTAATAAACAGAACGCTGTCACTTCCTTTCCAAAAACACCCTCCTCGGATGGGTCGCAAATAACACCCATCTCCTTTACAGTACACTACAGTGTACAAGCCACCGTAGGGATCTGGTTCGAAAGTAGAGCACTACATAGGGAATAGAGTGCCATTTAGGATGAAACAAACGCCTGCTCTTAAATGCCCAGAATGCTCCTTCCAACACTACACGCTAGCTGGCAATGTATTGTGAGTTCTATTTAATCAACAAATGATAGCTTTACGTTCTATCCGGGCTGACAGGAGGCAAAGAGATAGATTTTTTCCTCTGACAATACTATCAGCCAGAGGAAGATTGCTTTTTCCCTTCTCACATATGGGGAAGAATATAATGCACATTATTTAGATACGGGACAAGCAATGCTGGATGAAAAGCCTGAAAGAGGCTGATAGGTTGCAGAGCTCTGGGCCGGTTCTTGTGAATCACTGAACCCCATTTCTCCTCCACATCAGGGCCTTGTGCCTGACCCTTCCTCCTCCACATCAGGACCTTGTGCATGACCCTTCCTCCTCCACATCAGGGCCTTGGGCCTGACCCTTCCTCCTCCACATCAGGGCCTTGTGCCTGACTCTTCCTCCTCCACATCAGGGCCTTGTGCCTGACCCTTCCTCCTCCACATCAGGGCCTTGTGCCTGACCCTTCCTCCTCCACATCAGGGCCTTGTGCCTGACCCTTCCTCCTCCACATCAGGGCCTTGTGCCTGACCCTTCCTCCTCCACATCGGGGCCTTGTGCCTGACCCTTCCTCCTCCACATCAGGGCCTTGTGCCTGACCCTTCCTCCTCCACATCAGGGCCTTGTGCCTGACCCTTCCTCCTCCACATCAGGGCCTTGTGCCTGACCCTTCCTCCTCCACATCGGGGCCTTGTGCCTGACCCTTCCTACTCCACATCAGGGCCTTGTGCCTGACCCTTCCTCCTCCACATCAGGGCCTTGTGCCTGACCCTTCCTCCTCCACATCGGGGCCTTGTGCCTGACCCTTCCTCCTCCACATCGGGGCCTTGTGCCTGACCCTTCCTCCTCCACATCGGGGCCTTGTGCCTGACCCTTCCTCCTCCACATCAGGGCCTTGTGCCTGACCCTTCCTCCTCCACATCGGGGCCTTGTGCCTGACCCTTCCTCCTCCACATCAGGGCCTTGTGCCTGACCATTCCTCCTCCACATCGGGGCCTTGTGCCTGACCCTTCCTCCTCCACATCGGGGCCTTGTGCCTGACATTGAGAGAGAGAGAGAGAGCAAGACGGCTGATACAGTAAATAACACTGCATTCTCACTTCTCTCTACTGCATGTAGACTGAAGGCTTGCCTCCTACTAGGACCATAACATAGATGGGCATCTGGCATGTTACGGCGCTGCAAGGTTCCCCCCTCTTCCAGGACAATAATGGCCAGCCTGGTCTTAGTAAATGGTAACCCATCTCTGGTCATTAAGGTGTGTTTAATGGTAACCCAGTCGGTTTGTGATGGTGTGTTTAATGGTAACCCAGTCTGTTCGTGATGGTGTGTTTAATGGTAACCCAGTCGGTTTGTGATGGTGTGTTTAATGGTAACCCATCTCTGTTCACGAAGGTGTGTTTAATGGTAACCCAGTCGGTTCGTGATGGTGTGTTTAATGGTAACCCATCTCTGTTCACGAAGGTGTGTTTAATGGTAACCCAGTCGGTTTGTGATGGTGTGTTTAATGGTAACCCAGTCTGTTTGTGATGGTGTGTTTAATGGTAACCCAGGCTGTTCGTGATGGTGTGTTTAATGGTAACCCAGGCTGTTCGTGATGGTGTGTTTAATGGTAACCCAGTCGGTTCGTGATGGTGTGTTTAATGGTAACGCAGTCGGTTTGTGATGGTGTGTTTAATGATAACCCAGTCTGTTCGTGATGGTGTGTTTAATGGTAACCCAGTCTATTCATGAAGGTGTGTTTAATGGTAACCCAGGCTGTTCATGAAGGTGTGTTTAATGGTAACCCAGTCTGTTCATGAAGGTGTGTTTAATGGTAACCCAGTCTGTTCATGAAGGTGTGTTTAATGGTAACCCAGTCTGTTCATGAAGGTGTGTTTAATGGTAACCCAGTCGGTTCGTGATGGTGTGTTTAATGGTAACCCAGTCTGTTCGTGATGGTGTGTTTAATGGTAACCCAGTCTGTTTGTGAAGGTGTGTTTAATGGTAACCCAGTCTGTTCGTGATGGTGTGTTTAATGGTAACCCAGTCGGTTCGTGATGGTGTGTTTAATGGTAACCCAGTCGGTTTGTGATGGTGTGTTTAATGGTAACCCAGTCTGTTCATGAATGTGTGTTTAACGGTAACCCAGTCTGTTCGTGATGGTGTGTTTAATGGTAACCCATCTCTGTTCGTGATGGTGTGTTTAATGGTAACCCAGTCGGTTCGTGATGGTGTGTTTAATGGTAACCCAGTCGGTTCGTGAAGGTGTGTTTAATGGTAACCCAGTCGGTTCGTGATGGTGTGTTTAATGGTAACCCAGTCGGTTCGTGAAGGTGTGTTTAATGGTAACCCAGTCGGTTCGTGAAGGTGTGTTTAATGGTAACCCAGTCGGTTCGTGAAGGTGTGTTTAATGGTAACCCAGTCGGTTCGTGATGGTGTGTTTAATGGTAACCCAGTCGGTTCGTGAAGGTGTGTTTAATGGTAACCCAGTCGGTTCGTGATGGTGTGTTTAATGGTAACCCAGTCGGTTCGTGAAGGTGTGTTTAATGGTAACCCAGTCGGTTCGTGAAGGTGTGTTTAATGGTAACCCAGTCTGTTCGTGATGGTGTGTTTAATGGTAACCCAGTCTGTTCGTGATGGTGTGTTTAATGGTAACCCATCTCTGTTCACGAAGGTGTGTTTAATGGTAACCCATCTCTGTTCATTAAGGTGTGTTTAATGGTAACCCAGTCGGTTTGTGATGGTGTGTTTAATGGTAACCCATCTCTGTTCATTAAGGTGGGTTTAATGGTAACCCATCTCTGTTCACGAAGGTGTGTTTAATGGTAACCCATCTCTGTTCACGAAGGTGTGTTTAATGGTAACCCAGTCGGTTTGTGATGGTGTGTTTAATGGTAACCCATCTCTGTTCACGAAGGTGTGTTTAATGGTAACCCATCTCTGTTCGTGATGGTGTGTTTAATGGTAACCCAGGCTGTTCTTGATGGTGTGTTTAATGGTAACCCAGTCTGTTCTTGATGGTGTGTTTAATGGTAACCCAGTCGGTTCGTGATGGTGTGTTTAATGGTAACCCAGTCGGTTCGTGATGGTGTTTTTAATGGTAACCCAGTCGGTTCGTGAAGGTGTGTTTAATGGTAACCCAGTCGGTTCGTGATGGTGTGTTTAATGGTAACCCAGTCGGTTCGTGAAGGTGTGTTTAATGGTAACCCAGTCTGTTCATGAAGGTGTGTTTAATGGTAACCCAGTCGGTTCGTGATGGGGTGTTTAATGGTAACCCAGTCGGTTCGTGAAGGTGTGTTTAATGGTAACCCAGTCTGTTCGTGATGGTGTGTTTAATGGTAACCCAGTCTGTTCGTGATGGTGTGTTTAATGGTAACCCATCTCTGTTCACGAAGGTGTGTTTAATGGTAACCCATCTCTGTTCATTAAGGTGTGTTTAATGGTAACCCAGTCGGTTTGTGATGGTGTGTTTAATGGTAACCCATCTCTGTTCATTAAGGTGTGTTTAATGGTAACCCATCTCTGTTCACGAAGGTGTGTTTAATGGTAACCCATCTCTGTTCACGAAGGTGTGTTTAATGGTAACCCAGTCGGTTTGTGATGGTGTGTTTAATGGTAACCCATCTCTGTTCATTAAGGTGTGTTTAATGGTAACCCATCTCTGTTCGTGATGGTGTGTTTAATGGTAACCCATCTCTGTTCACGAAGGTGTGTTTAATGGTAACCCATCTCTGTTCGTGATGGTGTGTTTAATGGTAACCCAGTCTGTTCGTGAAGGTGTGTTGAATGGTAACCCAGTCGGTTCGTGAAGGTGTGTTGAATGGTAACCCAGTCTGTTCGTGAAGGTGTGTTTAATGGTAACCCAGTCTGTTCGTGATGGTGTGTTTAATGGTAACCCAGTCTGTTCGTGATGGTGTGTTTAATGGTAACCCAGTCTGTTCTTGATGGTGTGTTTAATGGTAACCCAGTCGGTTCGTGATGGTGTGTTTAATGGTAACCCAGTCTGTTTGTGATGGTGTGTTTAATGGTAACCCAGTTGGTTCGTGATGGTGTGTTTAATGGTAACCCAGTCGGTTCGTGATGGTGTGTTTAATGGTAACCCAGTCGGTTCGTGATGGTGTGTTTAATAGTAACCCAGTTGGTTCGTGATGGTGTGTTTAAAGGTAACCCAGTCGGTTCGTGAAGGTGTGTTGAATGGTAACCCAGTCTGTTCGTGATGGTGTGTTGAATGGTAACCCAGTCGGTTCGTGATGGTGTGTTTAATGGTAACCCAGTCGGTTCGTGATGGTGTGTTTAATGGTAACCCAGTCTGTTTGTGATGGTGTGTTTAAAGGATCAGAGCCACGTCGGACGGGTTCATTAATTCTAAAGCCCGTTAAAGATTTGTCTCCTTCTTTTTAGAGAAGTTTGTGTTTCAGAGCCTTGACTTGCTCCCTCTTTCCTGACTTGCGTGATATTGAGTTTCCCTAGCCTTTTAATCAGTCAACAGGTAAGTGCTTTCGACCTCCTTTTAAATGAGAACCAAATGTCACCAAAATATAACTGCGGTTGTAAATGTCACAAGACCTAAAATCAACAGTAATAAGCTCTTTGATCGATAATACAGCAGCCTGTCAGGTACAGACCCTCTCCGCATTAATTAACTCCCCCAGCGCTATGCATAATGAAGTTAGCTGGTGTCTAGGTGGGTGGGGTGTGTGTGTGTGGTGTGTGTGTGTGTGTGTGTGTGTGTGTGTGTGTGTGTGTGTGTGTGTGTGTGTGTGTGTGTGTGTGTGTGTGTGTGCGTGCGTGTGTGTGTGGGCCTCATTTCTCCCCGCTCAGCACCCCCCTTCTCCGTGTTCCCCGTGCCCAGCGAATAGATCCAATTTGGCGTTTGGCAGGAAATGAGGAGATTTGATTAGCGAGTGACATCAGTCAAACACAGATGTGAGGCATCGTGTGGTTGACTGGGACTGGACCCTCTATCTGACTGGGATCAGGAAGAGAGAGAGGAGCTAGCTATTTAACGTTGTGTCTTTCATCAGGAAGAGAGAGAGGAGCTAGCTATTTAGCGTTGTGTCTTTCATCAGGAAGAGAGAGAGGAGCTAGCTATTTAGCGTTGTGTCTTTCATCAGGAAGAGAGAGAGGAGCTAACTATTTAACGTTGTGTCTTTCATCAGGAAGAGAGGAGAGGAGCTAACTATTTAACGTTGTGTCTTTCATCAGGAAGAGAGGAGAGGAGCTAGCTATTTAGCGTTGTGTCTTTCATCAGGAAGAGAGAGAGGAGCTAGCTATTTAGCGTTGTGTCTTTCATCAGGAAGAGAGAGAGGAGCTAGCTATTTAGCGTTGTGTCTTTCATCAGGAAGAGAGGAGAGGAGCTAGCTATTTAGCGTTGTGTCTTTCATAATGAACAGGGAGAGAGGAGCTAGCTATTTAGCGTTGTGTCTTTCATCAGGAAGAGAGAGAGGAGCTAGCTATTTAGCGTTGTGTCTTTCATCAGGAAGAGAGGAGAGGAGCTAGCTATTTAGCGTTGTGTCTTTCATAATGAACAGGGAGAGAGGAGCTAGCTATTTAGCGTTGTGTCTTTCATAATGAACAGGGAGAGGAGCTAACTATTTAACGTTGTGTCTTTCATAATGAACAGGGAGAGGTGCTAACTATTTAACGTTGTGTGTTTCCTCAGGAAGAGAGAGAGGAGCTAGCTATTTAACGTTGTGTCTTTCATCAGGAAGAGAGAGAGGAGCTAGCTATTTAGCGTTGTGTCTTTCATCAGGAAGAGAGAGAGGAGCTAGCTATTTAGCGTTGTGTCTTTCATAATGAACAGGGAGAGGAGCTAGCTATTTAGCGTTGTGTCTTTCATCAGGAAGAGAGAGAGGAGCTAGCTATTTAGCGTTGTGTCTTTCATAATGAACAGGGAGAGGAGCTAACTATTTAGCGTTGTGTCTTTCCTCAGGAAGAGAGAGAGGAGCTAGCTATTTAGCGTTGTGTCTTTCATCAGGAAGAGAGAGAGGAGCTAGCTATTTCGCGTTGTGTCTTTCATAATGAACAGGGAGAGGAGCTAACAATTTAGCGTTGTGTCTTTCATAATGAACAGGGAGAGGAGCTAACTATGTAGCGTTGTGTCTTTCATAATGAACAGGGAGAGAGGAGCTAGCTATTTAGCGTTGTGTCTTTCATAATGAACAGGGAGAGGAGCTAACTATGTAGCGTTGTGTCTTTCATAATGAACAGGGAGAGAGGAGCTAGCTATTTAGCGTTGTGTCTTTCATAATGAACAGGGAGAGGAGCTAGCTATTTAGCGTTGTGTCTTTCATAATGAACAGGGAGAGGAGCTAGCTATTTAGCGTTGTGTCTTTCATAATGAACAGGGAGAGGAGCTAACTATTTAACGTTGTGTGTTTCCTCAGGAAGAGAGAGAGGAGCTAGCTATTTAGCGTTGTGTCTTTCATCAGGAAGAGAGAGAGGAGCTAGCTATTTAGCGTTGTGTCTTTCATCAGGGAGAGAGTGAGGAGCTAGCTATTTAGCGTCGTGTCTTTCATCAGGAAAAGAGAGAGGAGCTAGCTATTTAGCGTTGTGTCTTTCATCAGGAAGAGAGGAGAGGAGCTAGCTATTTAGCGTTGTGTCTTTCATCAGGAAGAGAGAGAGGAGCTAGCTATTTAGCGTTGTGTCTTTCATAATGAACAGGGAGAGGAGCTAACTATTTAGCGTTGTGTCTTTCATAATGAACAGGGAGAGGAGCTAGCTATTTAGCGTTGTGTCTTTCATAATGAACAGGGAGAGGAGCTAACTATTTAGCGTTGTGTCTTTCATAATGAACAGGGAGAGGAGCTAACTATTTAGCGTTGTGTCTTTCATAATGAACAGGGAGAGGAGCTAACTATTTAGCGTTGTGTCTTTCATAATGAACAGGGAGAGGAGCTAACTATTTAGCGTTGTGTCTTTCATAATGAACAGGGAGAGGAGCTAACTATTTAGCGTTGTGTCTTTCATAATGAACAGGGAGAGGAGCTAACTATTTAGCGTTGTGTCTTTCATAATGAACAGGGAGAGGAGCTAACTATGTAGCGTTGTGTCTTTCATAATGAACAGGGAGAGAGGAGCTAGCTATTTAGCGTTGTGTCTTTCATAATGAACAGGGAGAGGAGCTAGCTATTTAGCGTTGTGTCTTTCATAATGAACAGGGAGAGGGGCTAACTATTTAGCGTTGTGTCTTTCATAATGAACAGGGAGAGAGGAGCTAGCTATTTAGCGTTGTGTCTTTAATAATGAACAGGGAGAGGAGCTAACTATGTAGCGTTGTGTCTTTCATAATGAACAGGGAGAGAGGAGCTAGCTATTTAGCATTGTGTCTTTCATAATGAACAGGGAGAGGAGCTAGCTATTTAGCGTTGTGTCTTTCATAATGAACAGGGAGAGGAGCTAACTATTTAGCGTTGTGTCTTTCATAATGAACAGGGAGAGAGGAGCTAGCTATTTAGCGTTGTGTCTTTCATAATGAACAGGGAGAGGAGCTAACTATTTAGCGTTGTGTCTTTAATAATGAACAGGGAGAGAGGAGCTAGCTATTTAACGTTGTGTCTTTCATCAGGAAGAGAGGAGAGGAGCTAACTATTTAGCGTTGTGTCTTTCTACTATGTCTGGAACAGGCCCACGATAGGATCATAAAAGCAAGGATAAAGATGTTGAGGACTGTGATAGGCTCCACTTCTATTTACCTTTAATAGAGCGATTCGATTTAAGTGGGTTATATGGATGGAATAGGTCCAATCATCTCGTCATATATGCAGTCATAATGTCAATGTATAAAATGTGAGGCAAGTTCTGTTTTCAAATTATAGCTATAACTACGCATATAATACAGATCTATACTGCAATTTCACTGTTGAACAGGTTTTATGAAAACATAAAAATGGTACTTACACAGTTAATCAAATGTTGTTTCTGTGTACCTTGGATGGTCTAGGATGGTTTTGATGGAGAGGCAACATTTGCTGCTAAACATTCAGAGGCATACAGTACAATCCCGTATTATTACTAGAGCCCCCGCACAGTTCAACTGGCCTCTTTGTACCCAGGCTCTGTTTTGATGGTTGTGAGTTGAAGTCGGCTCTCTCCTTCTGTTTGTTGTTACTGTCCCTCTAAGATGAATCACATTATCAAAAGGTGAGTCCCACACGGCACTGGTCAACAGTAGGGCACTTTGTAGAGACGAGGCTGCCATTTGGAATGCAGTAACATGGCCTTTCTCAAAACACTACATCACATTCCCTCTAGTAGTAGAATAACACAGCTCCCCCTCCCTCTAGTAGTAGAATAACCCAGCTCCCCCTCCCTCTAGTAGTAGAATAACCCAGCCCCCCCTCCCTCTAGTAGTAGAATAACCCAGCTCCCCCTCCCTCTAGTAGTAGAATAACCCAGCTCCCCCTCCCTCTAGTAGTAGAATAACCCAGCTCCCCCTCCCTCTAGTAGTAGAATAACCCAGCTCCCCCTCCCTCTAGTAGTAGAATAACCCAGCTCCCCCTCCCTCTAGTAGTAGAATAACCCAGCTCCCCCTCCCTCTAGTAGTAGAATAACCCAGCCCCCCCTCCCTCTAGTAGTAGAATAACCCAGCTCCCCCTCCCTCTAGTAGTAGAATAACCCAGCCCCCCCTCCCTCTAGTAGTAGAATAACCCAGCTCCCCCTCCCTCTAGTAGTAGAATAACCCAGCTCCCCCTCCCTCTAGTAGTAGAATAACACAGCTCCCCCTCCCTCTAGTAGTAGAATAACCCAGCTCCCCCTCCCTCTAGTAGTAGAATAACCCAGCTCCCCCTCCCTCTAGTAGTAGAATAACCCAGCTCCCCCTCCCTCTAGTAGCAGAATAACCCAGCCCCCCCTCCCCCTACAGCCCCCCCCCTTCTCAAAACACTACATCACATTCCCTCTAGTAGTAGAATAACCCATCCCCCCCTCCCCCTATAGCCCCTCCCTCCTCTGGTTGGAAACCAAGACACTCCACTGCTGAAGTATTTTAACACTAGAACCGCTAAAGCTGTCATTTTGACCATTCATGATTCATATATATTATTTTTTTTCTCTGCCATTTATTTAAAGTCAAAATGATATGTACCCTACATCAGTCCACTAAATCCAAGCAGTCTTATCAGTCAACTCCGGCCTACTTGGACTAGGCTACAAAGTGAGAGTGTGTGTAATTCTACATGCTGAACAGCTTTCAATCTCTGGGAAAAGATCCACATCAGGTGAGGAAGTGTCAGAGAACGTGATGATGAGGCTTGTGGATCCAAGGGGAGCATTATCACCACAGACAATTTATTCACTTCACTGTCATTTGGCGAACAAATTGCTTGCAAAGAAAACAAGTCTGTCTGGCACCGTGAACAAAGTGAGACGGGAGCTCCCTCCCTCTGAGCAAGATAAGGCTCCTGCACAGCCGTAAAGAGAAAACCCAGAGGCTATCACGGTCTACAACCAGGGGCTATCACGGTCTACAACCAGGGGCTATCGCGGTCTACAACCAGGGGCTATCACGGTCTACAACCAGGGGCTATCACGGTCTACAACCAGGGGCTATCACGGTCTACAACCAGGGGCTATCACGGTCTACAACCAGGGGCTATCACGGTCTACAACCAGGGGCTATCACGGTCTACAACCAGGGGCTATCACGGTCTACAACCAGGGGCTATCACGGTCTACAACCAGGGGCTATCACGGTCTACAACCAGGGGCTATCACGGTCTACAACCAGGGGCTATCACGGTCTACAACCAGGGGCTATCACAGTCTACAACCAGAGACTATCACGGTCTACAACCAGGGGCTATCACGGTCTACAACCAGGGGCTATCACGGTCTACAACCAGAGACTATCACGGTCTACATGTCAAACATGTCTGTCAAAGTGTATCAAGCAAGTGAAAGTTACAATACTTCAACTGTTAGGACAAAGGGAAAGCAGCTAAGTCAATCCCTGTTAGGACAAAGGGAAAGCAGCTAAGTCAATCCCTGTTAGGACAAAGGGAAAGCAGCTAAGTCAATCCCTGTTAGGACAAAGAGAAAGCAGCTAAGTCAATCCCTGTTAGGACAAAGGGAAAGCAGCTAAGTCAATCCCTGTTAGGACAGAGGGAAAGCAGCTAAGTCAATCCCTGTTAGGACAAAGGGAAAGCAGCTAAGTCAATCCCTGTTAGGACAGAGGGAAAGCAGCTAAGTCAATCCCTGTTAGGACAAAGGGAAAGCAGCTAAGTCAATCCCTGTTAGGACAAAGGGAAAGCAGCTAAGTCAATCCCTGTTAGGACAAAGGGAAAGCAGCTAAGTCAATCCCTGTTAGGACAAAGGGAAAGCAGCTAAGTCAATCCCTGTTAGGACAAAGGGAAAGCAGCTAAGTCAATCCCTGTTAGGACAAAGGGGAAGCAGCTAAGTCAATCCCTGTTAGGACAAAGAGAAAGCAGCTAAGTCAATCCCTGTTAGGACAAAGGGAAAGCAGCTAAGTCAATCCAACTAACGCCATCGTGTGAAGACTCACACCAACTGACAATCATTTTAATATTTTTTCACTGGTGTCGTATCGACCCATTCATTATAATGTCGGGATGGCGTATCGCTGCAGAATGCTGTTAAGTGTGCCTTGAATTCTAAATAAATCATAGAGAGTGTCACCAGCAAAGCACCCGCACACCATCACACCTCCTCCTCCATGCTTCATGGTGGGAACCACACATACAGAGATCATCCGTTCACTTACTCTGCATCTCACAAATTTTTGGGTGGAACCAAAAATGTCTCATTTTATTTTTGAGATTCTTCTAAGTAGCCACCCTTTGCCTTGATGACAGCGTTACACACTCTTGGCATTTTCCCAACCAGCTTCAGGAGGTAGTCACCTGGAATGAATTTCAATTAACAGGTGTGCCTTGTTAAAAGTTAATTTGTGGATTTATTTCCTTCTTAATGCATTTGAGCCAATCAGTTATGTTGTGACAAGGTAGGGGTGGTATACAGAAGATAGCCCTATTTGGTAAAAGACCAAGTCCATATTATGGCAAGAACAGCTCAAATGAGCAAAGAGAAACGACAGTCCATCATTTCTTTAAGACATGAAGGTCAGTCAATACGGAACATTTCAAGAACTTTTAAAGTGTCTTCAAGTGTAGTCGCAAAAACCATCAAGTGCTATGATGAAACTGGCTCTCATGAGGACCGCCACAGGAAAGGAAGACCCAGAGTTACCTCTGCTGCAGAGGATAAGTTCATTAGAGTTACCAGCCTCAGAAATTGCAGCCCAAATAAATACTTCACAGAGTTCAAGTAACAGACGCATCTCAACATCAACTGTTCAGAGGAGACTGCGTAAAACTTGCTGCAAGGAAAACACTACTAAAGGACACCAATAATAAGAAGAGACTTGCTTGGGCCAAGAAACACGAGCAATGGACATGAGACCGGTGGAAGTCTGTCCTTTGGTCTGATGATTCCAAATTTGAGATTTTTGGTTCCAACCGCCGTGTCTTTGTGAGACGCAGTGTAGGTGAACGGATGATCTCCGCATGTGTAGTTCCCACCGTGAAACATGGAGGAGGAGGTGTGATGTTGTGGGGGTGCTTTGCTGGTGACACTGTCTGTGTTTTATTTAGAATTCAAGTCACACTTAACCAGCATGGCTACCACAACATTCTGCAGCGATACACCATCCCATCTGGTTTGAGCTGAGTGGGACTATCATTTGTTTTTCAACAGTCACCCAACACACCTCCAGGCTGTATAAGGGCTTTTTGAGCAAGAAGGAGAGTGATGGAGTGCTGCATCAGATGACCTGGCCTCCACAATCACCCGACCTCAAAGCAGTTGAGATGGTTTGGGATGAGTTGGACTGCAGAGTGAAGGAAAAACAGTCAACAAGTGCTCAGCATATGTGGGAACTCCTTCAAGACTGTTGGAAAAGCATTCCAGTTGAAGCTGGTTGAGAGAATGCCAAGAGTGTGCAAAGCTGTCATGAAGGCAAAGGGTGGCTACTTTGAAGAATCTCAAATATAAAATATATTTTTTATTGGTTTAAAACTTTTTGGGTTAGTACATGATTCCAAATGTGTTGTTTAATAGATTTGATGTCTTCACTATTATTCTACAATGTAGAAAATAGTCAAATTAAAGAACCCCTTGAATGAGTAGGTGTGTCCAGACTTTTGACTGGTATTGCAAATAAATATGTATTTTTTAATATTACATTTTTATACATTTGCAAAAATGTCTAAAAACATGTTTTCCTTTTGTCATTGTGGGGTATTGTGTGTAGATTGCTGAGATGTTTAAAAAAAAAAAAATTGGGAGGAAAAAGACCGTAAAGTATCAAAATGTGGAAAAAGTCAAGGGGTACGAACACTTTCCGAAGGCGCAATATATCAGGTTTACTTTGGGATCATTTCCCTCCATGCCCTGATTGGTGCAATATATCAGGTTTACTTTGGAATCATTTCCCTCCATGCCCTGATTGGTGCAATATATCAGGTTTACTTTGGAATCATTTCCCTCCATGCCCTGATTGGTGCAATATATCAGGTTTACTTTGGAATCATTTCCCTCCATGCCCTGATTGGTGCAATATATCAGGTTTACTTTGGAATCATTTCCCTCCATGCCCTGATTGGTGCATTCCAAAATGGCAAATCAATTCAACTTTTCCTCTCCCTGTAAGTGCTGGAGAAACACTGGCCACGTATTAATTATTAAACAGTAGCAAGTAAATGGGATTTCAATCATACCTCGGCAGCAGAGAGCAGATGCTATCAAATCCCCCTTAAAGAGGCTATCTGCGGTTGCCACATCCACATAAATTAATGATATATATACCCATTGATTCTTAAGGAATATAAGTTAGAAATGCTTCATGAGTTCAGTTCAGCTGTCACACCCCTTTCAGAAGCACAAATAAAAGCTTGTTTTTCTACAATGTTTGTAAACATTGCAAGTGTAAATATACAACAACACAGCATTGCCATAAAACATGTTTTGAAACTATAATTTTATCCATAGCTCTGTCAATGAATTTAAGAGTGGTTACATTTCTCCAGGCCCTCCTCGGCTTTTGAACAAAACAGAGGCTGGGTACTCAAATCAAATCAAATGTATTTATATAGCCCTTCGTACATCAGCTGATATCTCAAAGTGCTGTACAGAAACCCAACCTAAAACCCCAAACAGCAAGCAATGCAGGTGTAGAAACACGGTGGCTAGGAAAAACTCCCTAGAAAGGCCAAAACCTAGGAAGAGGGGTGTCCAGTCCTCCTCTGGCTGTGCCGGGTGGAGATTATAACAGAACATGGCCAAGATGTTCAAATGTTATTAAATGACCAGCATGGTCAAATAATAATAATCACAGTGGTTGTCGAGGGTGCAGCAAGTCAGCACCTCAGGAGTAAATGTCAATAATCACTTTGTTATTGTTTCAACTACGGATTGGCCCTTTAAGCACAGATACATTTGAGATAAATTTGAACGGTCCTTTAGTTTTGTATGCCTTGACCTATCGCTTGTAAAGAACTGGACCGATTTTTACGTCTTTGGGTTCCTCTATGAATTTCAAATCAATTTCAAAGTGGAGGAGTAGGAGGAAGAGTCAAGAGGAAGTTCGTTTTTTAGGTGAGGAGGAGGAAGAGTCGAGAGGAAGTCTGTTTTTTTAGGTGAGGAGGAGGAAGAGTCGAGAGGAAGTTTGTTTTTTCAGGTGAGGAGGAGGAAGAGTCGAGAGGAAGTTCGTTTTTTTAGGTGAGGAGGAGGAAGAGTCGAGAGGAAGTTTTTTTTTTTTTAAATAAGAAAGAAAAGGCAGCTTTGTGTTACATTCCATGTTTCAACAACTATAATGTATACCTTGGATCTTTACATTGGACCTTTAAATTAATTATCCAAATATTGGCTTATACTGGGATAGGAAGACTTTACTAGATAAAGAGTCTGTTAACTAGTATTAGTGAGATGGAATACAATTATTATTTCAGCTTTAAACCATCACAGGAGCAGCCTTCGGCATGCTGCAGAACATTCCTCTCCATGCTTCTTTGACATTCACTTCAAAAAGCTTAATTGGTCTCCTAGTTCTATTAAGACACACTGGCTAACGAATTTGATGAATTAGTTAAGCATCGTGATACAGTAAGCTGCCGTTCCTGTGGAAACTGAAGAAGGGATGGAAAAGAAGGAGGCTAAAGATGAGGAGGAGGAGGAGGAGGAGGAGGAAGAGGAGGAGGAGGAGGAGGAGGAGGAAGGCCCGTGTGGATCTCTAAATAAAGAATCTTCCTCCACAGTTGCAACACCTCTTAAAAGATGATGCCTATCAGCAATTAGACAGGTATAGTGTAATATCTTCTCTAATCTGAACACTCTGTAGCTGGAGAAACCTGGTAACCCATGTGTGGGTGGGAGACCCAGTGCGTATGCATGCAGAGCGATATGTTTGTAGGCACTTGGAGATGTCATGACAGATCAGAGTTTAGTATCTATCAATATGGACAGAAGATGAGGCACCAAGATCTGACCAGGTAAAATACATCTATGGTCTTTATTAGGGATCCCCATTAGTTCCTGTCAAGGCAGCAGCTACTCTTCCTGGGGTTTATTATGGATCCCCGTTAGTTCCTGCCAAGGCAGCAGCTACTCTTCCTGGGGTTTATTATGGATCCTCATTAGTTCCTGCCAAGGTAGCAGCTACTCTTCCTGGGGTTTATTATGGATCCCCATTAGTTCCTGCCAAGGTAGCAGCTACTCTTCCTGGGGTTTATTATGGATCCCCATTAGTTCCTGCCAAGGCCGCAGCTACTCTTCCTGGGGTTTATTATGGATCCCCATTAGTTCCTGCCAAGGCAGCAGCTACTCTTCCTGGGGTTTATTATGGATCCTCATTAGTTCCTGCCAAGGCAGCAGCTACTCTTCCTGGGGTTTATTATGGATCCCCATTAGTTCCTGCCAAGGCAGCAGCTACTCTTCCTGGGGTTTATTATGGATCCCCATTAGTTCCTGCCAAGGTAGCAGCTACTCTTTCTGGGGTTTATTATGGATCCCCATTAGTTCCAGCCAAGGCAGCAGGTACTCTTCCTGGGGTTTATTATGGATCTCCATTAGTTCCTGCCAAGGCAGGAACCAACTCTTCCTGGGGTTTATTATAGATCTCCATTAGTTCCTGCCAAGGCAGCAGCTTTTCTTCCTGGGGTTTATTATGGATCCCCATTAGTTCCTGCCAAGGCAGCAGCTACTCTTCCTGGGGTTTATTATGGATCCTCATTAGTTCCTGCCAAGGCAGCAGCTACTCTTCCTGGGGTTTATTATGGATCTTCATTAGTTCCTGCCAAGGCAGCAGCTACTCTTCTTGGGGTTTATTATGGATCTCCATTAGTTCCTGCCAAGGCAGCACCTACTCTTCCTGGGGTTTATTATGGATCCCCATTAGTTCCTGCCAAGGCAGCACCTACTCTTCCTGGGGTTTATTATGGATCCCCATTAGTTCCTGCCAAGGCAGCAGCTACTCTTCCTGGGGTTTATTATGGATCCCCATTAGTTCCTGCCAAGGCCGCAGCTACTCTTCCTGGGGTTTATTATGGATCCCCATTAGTTCCTGCCAAGGCAGCAGCTACTCTTCCTGGGGTTTATTATGGATCCTCATTAGTTCCTGCCAAGGCAGCAGCTACTCTTCCTGGGGTTTATTATGGATCTTCATTAGTTCCTGCCAAGGCAGCAGCTACTCTTCTTGGGGTTTATTATGGATCTCCATTAGTTCCTGCCAAGGCAGCAGCTACTCTTCCTGGGGTTTATTATGGATCCCCATTAGTTCCTGCCAAGGTAGCAGCTACTCTTCCTGGGGTTTATTATGGATCCCCATTAGTTCCTGCCAAGGCAGCAGCTACTCTTCCTGGGGTTTATTATGGATCCCCATTAGTTCCTGCCAAGACAGCAGCTACTCTTCCTGGGGTTTATTATGGATCCTCATTTGTTCCTGCCAAGGCAGCAGCTACTCTTCCTGGGGTTTATTATGGATCCCCATTAGTTCCTGCCAAGGCAGCAGCTACTCTTCCTGGGGTTTATTATGGATCCCCATTAGTTCCTGCCAAGGCAGGAGCTACTCTTCCTGGGGTTTATTATGGATCTCCATTAGTTCCTGCCAAGGTAGCAGCTACTCTTCCTGGGGTTTATTATGGATCCCCATTAGTTCCTGCCAAGGCAGCAGCTACTCTTCCTGGGGTCCAGCAAAATTAAGGCAGATATATACAATTAAAAATATTAACTTTTCACAACACATTAAGTGTGTGCCCTCAGGCCACTACTCTACTACCACATATCTACAATACAAAATCAGCGTGTACCTGTGTCTAGAGTGCATGTCTCGTCGTGTGTATGTACAAGTGATGTGGACGACGGATGGGGGGAAACGTAGCAGAACCTGGGGGATGAATCATGAACGACGTAAAGAAAGGACTCATGCTGCTACCTTCCTCTCCAACCAAGGTGGATGCATTGAGAAGGAATAGCCGTCATTCAGTACAGTGGTCCTTGTCTCCCAAACTGTCTGCTCTGATCTAGGGGTGTCGTGTTGTGTTCTATCAGATGTCCAGTGTAACACCTGGACATCTAACACCACTATACAGATAACATCTAACACCACTATACAGAGAACATCTAACACCACCATACAGAGAACATCTAACACCACTATACAGTACAGAGAACATCTAACACCACTATACAGTACAGAGAACATCTAACACCACTATACAGAGAACATCTAACGCCACTATACAGAGAACATCTAACACCACTATACAGAGAACATCTAACACCACTATACAGTACAGAGAACATCTAACGCCACTATACAGAGAACATCTAACACCGCTATACAGAGAACATCTAACTCCACTATACAGAGAACATCTAACACCACTATACAGAGAACATCAAACACCACTATACAGAGAACATCTAACACCACTATACAGAGAACATCTAACGCCACTATACAGAGAACATCTAACACCACTATACAGAGAACATCTAACACCACTATACAGAGAACATCTAACGCCACTATACAGAGAACATCTAACACCACTATACAGAGAACATCTAACACCGCTATACAGAGAACATCTAACGCCACTATACAGAGAACATCTAACACCACTATACTATACTGTACAGAGACCATCTAACACCACTATACAGAGAACATCTAACACCACTATACAGAGAACATCTAACACCACTATACAGTACAGAGAACATCTAACACCACTATACAGAGAACATCTAACACCACTATACAGAGAACATCTAACACCACTATACAGAGAACATCTAACACCACTATACTATACTGTACAGAGACCATCTAACACCACTATACAGAGAACATCTAACACCACTATACAGTACAGAGAATATCTAACACCACTATACAGAGAACATCTAACGCCACTATACAGTACAGATAACATCTAACACCACTATACAGAGAACATCTTACACCACTATACAGTACAGAGAACATCTAACACCACTATACAGAGAACATCTAACACCACTATACAGTACAGATAACATCTAACACCACTATACAGAGAACATCTAACACCACTATACAGTACAGAGAACATCTAACACCACTATACAGAGAACATCTAACATCACTATACAGAGAACATCTAACACCACTATACAGAGAACATCTAACGCCACTATACAGAGAACATCTAACACCACTATACAGAGAACATCTAACACCACTATACAGAGAACATCTAACGCCACTATACAGAGAACATCTAACACCACTATACAGAGAACATCTAACACCGCTATACAGAGAACATCTAACGCCACTATACAGAGAACATCTAACACCACTATACTATACTGTACAGAGACCATCTAACACCACTATACAGAGAACATCTAACACCACTATACAGAGAACATCTAACACCACTATACAGTACAGAGAACATCTAACACCACTATACAGAGAACATCTAACACCACTATACAGAGAACATCTAACACCACTATACAGAGAACATCTAACACCACTATACTATACTGTACAGAGACCATCTAACACCACTATACAGAGAACATCTAACACCACTATACAGTACAGAGAATATCTAACACCACTATACAGAGAACATCTAACGCCACTATACAGTACAGATAACATCTAACACCACTATACAGAGAACATCTAACACCACTATACAGTACAGAGAACATCTAACACCACTATACAGAGAACATCTAACACCACTATACAGTACAGATAACATCTAACACCACTATACAGAGAACATCTAACACCACTATACAGTACAGAGAACATCTAACACCACTATACAGAGAACATCTAACACCACTATACAGAGAACATCTAACACCACTATACAGAGAACATCTAGCACCACTATACAGAGAACATCTAACACCACTATACTATAATGTACAGAGACCATCTAACACCACTATACAGAGAACATCTAACACCGCTATACTGTACAGAGAACATCTAACACCACTATACAGAGAACATCTAGCACCACTATACAGAGAACATCTAACACCACTATACTATACTGTACAGAGACCATCTACCACCACTATACAGAGAACATCTAATGCCACTATACAGATAACATCTAACACCGCTATACTATACTGTACAGAGACCATCTAACACCACTATACAGAGAACATCTAACACCACTATACAGTACAGAGAACATCTAACACCGCTATACTGTACAGAGAACATCTAACACCACTATACAGAGAACATCTAACACCACTATACAGAGAACATCTAACACCACTATACAGAGAACATCTAACACCACTATACAGAGAACATCTAACACCACTATACAGAGAACATCTAACACCACTATACAGAGAACATCTAACACCACTATACAGAGAACATCTAACACCACTATACAGAGAACATCTAACACCACCATACAGAGAACATCTAACACCACCATACAGAGAACATCTAACACCACTATACAGAGAACATCTAACACCACTATCAGAGAACATCTAACACCACTATACAGTACAGAGATTATCTAACATCACTATACAGTACAGAGAACATCTAACACCACTATACAGAGAACATCTAACACCACTATACAGAGAACATCTAACACCACTATACAGAGAACATCTAACACCACTATACAGTACAGAGAACATCTAACACCACTATACAGAGAACATCTAACACCACTATACAGTACAGAGAACATCTAACACCACTATACAGTACAGAGAACATCTAACACCACTATACAGAGAACATCTAACACCACTATACAGAGAACATCTAACACCGCTATACAGAGAACATCTAACACCGCTATACAGAGAACATCTAACGCCACTATACAGAGAACATCTAACACCACTATACAGAGAACATCTAACGCCACTATACAGAAAACATCTAACACCACTATACAGTACAGAGAACATCTAACACCACTATACAGAGAACATCTAACACCACTATACAGAGAACATAATGTCCCACAGTCACCAGACAAACAAACCTGATGTTAAACAATACAACAGGACTACTAACGCCTTGCAAAAGAGAACGCTTGTGAAAAGATATTAAAACGCATTTGTAGAATAACCGGTAATGATTGTCTGTATTCGTCATATATCAGTCTATGACTTGTATCATTGTTATACTTATAATTTAGAGACTAAAGGCTAAAACTAGACATATCATCCAATCAAAGTATGTATATTAATACATGGTGTTAGTTGAATTAATGAAACCAGCTCGGAGGGTATCATTGGAATGATAATTAAAGGATATTAACACACACTCACATCCTATTGTCCAATGAACGACAGACAAATATACTGTACAGATACACTGGCATCCTATTATCCAATGAACGACAGACAAATATACTGTACAGATACACTGGCATCCTATTATCCAATGAACGACAGACAAATATACTGTACAGATACACTGGCATCCTATTATCCAATGAACGACAGACAAATATACTGTACAGATACACTGGCATCCTATTGTCCAATGAACGACAGACAAATATACTGTACAGATACACTGGCATCCTATTGTCCAATGAACGACAGACAAATATACTGTACAGATACACTGGCATCCCTATTATCCAATGAACGACAGACAAATATACTGTACAGATACAGTGGCATCCCTATTATCCAATGAACGACAGACAAATATACTGTACAGATACACTGGCATCCATATTGTCCAATGAACGACAGACAAATATACTGTACAGATACACTGGCATCCTATTGTCCAATGAACGACAGACAAATATACTGTACAGATACACTGGCACCCCTATTATCCAATGAACGACAGACAAATATACTGTACAGATACACTGGCATCCTATTGTCCAATGAACGACAGACAAATATACTGTACAGATACACTGGCATCCTATTGTCCAATGAACGACAGACAAATATACTGTACAGATACACTGGCATCCTATTGTCCAATGAACGACAAACAAACATACTGTACAGTTAACCACTGATCTGTGTGGAAGATCCCTGCACCACAAAGCCGTCTCTGTGAGGCCACCGGTGGAATCTTCCAATTACACAGCCAACCTGCGTCGGGCCGAGTCAGACGAGCTGACAACGCACATTCAGGCTGGATTCAACCGTGCTTCTTACTGCCGTTGCTGTTTCCCAACCCAGATTAAAATGAGAGGAAGATAAATTCCAAGGATCTACTCTGCTGAGAGACAACAACAACAACAAGAAAATCTATGTTATATCTATGGGAGAATTTGTAATGAGGCCACAGCTGCACTGGCCTGTACAAATCACTTCCAGCGTTCTGTTCTGCGTGCATTGGTGCGTGTGCGCCCCACATGGAAAAGAGTCGTGAAAATCAAATATAAAAATCTTGAATGGTAGGAGAAGATTATTTGTACAAAATTTTTGTTGTTGTTGTGAATTTGAATATATAGTATTACAATAACATGACACAGCCATCACTATGCTTGACAATATGGAGAGTTGGTACTCAGTAATGAGCTGTATTGGATTTGCCCCAAACATAACACTTTGTATTCAGGCCCATACTAAGTATCTGGTAAAATGTATGTATTTATGTCTATTTGTTGACTTATATGACATACACAAATAAATACATGATTGTGGGGAATTTCCTACAAAGACATTGGTATGACATTTTTGAGACAAAATATATGAAATGTATGAGTCATCTATATATATTACACTGAGGATACTAAACATTAGGAACACCTTCCTAATATTGATTTGTACACCCCCCCCCCCCCCCCCCTTACCCTCAAAACAGCCTCAATTCGTCAGGGCATGGACTCTACAATGTGTTGAAAGCGTTCCACAGGGATGCTGGATGACCCCAATACTTTCCACATGACAATAACTACATGACAAACCATGACAATAACTGACAATACCTAAGAAAAGACGGAATATTTGCACACTACATGACCAAAAGTATGTGGACACCTGCTCGTCGAGCATCTCATTCCGACATCATGGGCATGAATATAGAGTTGGTCCCCCCCTTTGCTGCGATAACAGCCTCTACTCTTTTGGGAAGGCTTTCCACTAGATGTTGGAACATTGCTGCGGGGACTTGCTTCCATTCAGCCACAAGAGCTTTAGTGAAGTCGGGCACTGATGTTGGGCGATTAGGTCTGGCTCGCAGTCAGCGTTCCAATTCATCCCAAAGGTGTTTGATGAGGTTGAGGTCAGGGCTCTGTGCAGACCAGTCAAGTTCTTCCACACTGATTTCTACAAACTATTTATGTATGGACCTCACTTTGTGCACGGGGGCATTGTCATGCTGAAACAGGAAAGGGCCTTTCCCCAAACTGTTACCACAAGGTTGGAAGCACAGAATCGTCTCGAATGTCATTGTATGCTGTAGCAATAAGATTTCCCTTCACTGGAAATGAGGGGCCTAGCCCGAACCATGAAAAACATTATTCCTCCTCCTCGGCACTATGCATTTGGGCAGGTAGCATTCTCCTGCCATCCGCCAAACCCAGATTTGTCCGTCAGACTGCCAGATGGTGAAGCGTGATTCGTCACTCCAGAGAACGCGTTTCCACTGCTCCAGAATCCAATGATGGCGAGCTTCAAACCACTCCAGCCGATGCTTGTCATTGCGTATGGTGATCTTAGGCTTGTGTGCGGCAGCTCAGCCATGGAAACACATTTCATGAAGCTCCCGATGAACAGTTATTGTTTTAACGTTTCTTCCAGAGGCAGTTTGGAACTCGGTAGTGAGTGCTGCAACCGAAGGACAGACAATTTTTACACGCTACACACTTCAGCACTCGGTGGTCTACCACTTTGTGACTGAGCCGTTGTTGCTCCTAGATGTTTCCACTTCACAATAACAGCATTTACAGTTGACCGGGGGCAGCTCTAGCAGGACAGAAATTTGACAAACTGACTTGTTGGAAAGGTGGCGTCCTATGACGGTGCCATGTTGAAAGTCACTGAGCTATTTAGTGAGGCCATTTTACTCCCAATGGTTGTCTATGGAGAATGCACGACTGTGTGCTCGATTTTATACAACTGTCAACAACGGGTGTGCCCGAAATCCACTAATTTGAAGGCGTGTCCTTATACTTTTGTGTATATCCATTTTCAGGTATGAGTTTCCATGGTTAAGGCTGTGCAGCCCATCTTACTGGACAGCTGCTCTATCTACAGTTACCCTTTTGCTCTCCCATCCAAGGTTTTAACCTAGCCCAGAACTACTTAGCTTTGAAATCTGTGCTTTGAGAGATGTCTTAATAACTACATAGATTCACTGATGATTCAATCTCTTCCTCCCTCCTCCTCCTCCTCCCCCATCCTCCTCCCCCCTCCTTTACCCTCTCCTTTCCTCCTCTCCTTCTTCTGCTTTTTCCCCTTCATCCTCCTGCTCCCTCCCCCTGCTCCCTTCTCCTGCTCCCTCCCTCTGCTCCTCCCCCTGCTCCCTCATCCTGCTCCCTCCTCCTGCTCCCCTCCCCTGCTCCCTCCTCCTGCTCCCTTCCCCTGCTCCCTTCTCCTGCTCCCTCCCTCTGCTCCTCCCCCTGCTCCCTCATCCTGCTCCCTCCTCCTGCTCCCTCCTCCTGCTCCTCACCCTGCTCCCTCCTCCTGCTCCTCCTCCTGCTCCTCACCCTGCTCCCTCCTCTGCTCCCTCCTCCTGCTCCTCCTCCTGCTCCTCACCCTGCTCCCTCCTCTGCTCCCTCCTCCTGCTCCTCCTCCTGCTCCTCACCCTGCTCCCTCCTCCTGCCCCTCCTCCTGCTCCTCACCCTGCTCCCTCCTCCTGCTCCCTCCTCCTGCTCCTCACCCTGCTCCCTCCTCTGCTCCCTCCTCCTGCTCCTCCTCCTGCTCCCTTCTCCTCTTCACTTTTGATTTTGACTTCGCTTCTTTCTTCAATGAGTGTAATATTTTAATAGCGTCAGGCAGTGGAATGCAAGTTCTTTGAAGTGTGTACGTCCCATGTACTGTATGTGAGACCTAGGAAGGCTTAGCTTACATGTCTCTTGTATTGTATTTTTTTATGCTATACGTGCAACATTCATGCTATGTCTAAATGTTATCCACCCATATAAGTAAGATATTACCAGAATCTTCTATGAATCACGACAGTGTATTTGCTGCCACAGGTATTACTGACCAGTTCCATGTTGAACATGTACTATACATTTTCCATATGGGAGTGTCAGCTGTAACATCTGTAGTCTGCCCTGTGTGTAATCATAGTAAGGGACGTCATTGACGGATGATTGAAATTAAAATGGCTTTTCTGCTCAAAAGCATTCATTTTATTTCAGAATTTTTTTTTCTCTGCGGACTCATTTTTTAATGACCACCACACGGTCGATGGTTTGTCAATAACTGAGCTGTTTTTGCTGACCCAATAACTGGTGGTTTGTCAATAACATGTTTTTTTGCTGACACAAACCATTTCTGTGTGTGTGTGTGTGTGTGTGTGTGTGTGTGTGTGTGTGTGTGTGTGTGTGTGTGTGTGTGTGTGTGTGTGTGTGTGTGTGTGTGTGTGTGTGTGTGTGTGTGTGTGTGTGTGTGTGTGTGTGTGTTTGTGCGGTTATCCCATAAGTCACCTGTCAAACAGTGCAATTAATAACCCTTGTCACAAATGAGACCCCTCAATCTCTCAGTGATATACAGAGAAGCATTAATCTAGTGATTTACAGCCCCGCAAAGCTATTGGACCTAGATTAATTTACTGACATAGACATATAAATGGCAGCCCACCCACAGCCACTTACACAGACATGATAGGCTAGCTCCAGGAACACATCACCTCCACTTACACAGACATGCTAGGCTAGCTCCAGGAACACATCACCTCCACTTACACAGACATGCTAGGCTAGCTCCAGGAACACATCACCTCCACTTACACAGACATGCTAGGCTAGCTCCAGGAACACATCACCTCCACTTACACAGACATGCTAGGCTAGCTCCAGGAACACATCACCTCCACTTACACAGACATGCTAGGTTAGCTCCAGGAACACACCACCTCCACTTAAACAGACATGCTAGGCTAGCTCCAGGAACACACCACCTCCACTTAAACAGACATGCTAGGTTAGCTCCAGGATCAAATGACCTCCACTTACACAGACATGCTAGGCTAGCTCCAGGAACACATAACCTTCACTTACACAGACATGCTAGGCTAGCTCCAGAACACATCACCTCCACTTAAACAGACATGCTAGGCTAGCTCCAGAACACATCACCTCCACTTAAACAGAAATGCTAGGCTAGCTCCAGGAAACAGACATGCTAATTGAATCCTAACCATTAGATCACCATGAAAACAGACATGCTAGTTGAATCCTAACCATTAGATCACCATGGAAACAGACATGGTAGTTGAATCCTAACCATTAGATCACCATGGAAACAGACATGCTAGTTGAATCCTAACCATTAGATCACCGTGGAAACAGACATGGTAGTTGAATCCTAACCATTAGATCACCATGGAAACAGACATGCTAGTTGAATCCTAACAATTAGATCACCGTGGAAACAGACATGCTAGTTGAATCCTAACCATTAGATCACTATGGAAACAGACATGCTAGTTGAATCCTAAGCATTAGATCGCCATGGAAACAGACATGCTAGTTGAATCCTAAGTATTAGATCACCATGGAAACAGACATGCTAGTTGAATCCTAACTATTAGATCACCATGGAAACAGACACACTAGCTACAGGGACTAACACATAGAGAGGAATAGGGCTACAGACAGTCCAAGTTATGTCACTATATTAGGGAACAAGTATACAGTTCTGGTAGGGAAGATTTGGGAGATCAGTGAGAGGTAGCAGTGTGAGAGGGTAGGCTGGGTGTGTAGAGAGAGAGAGAGATAGAGAGAGATGGGGGTGAGAGAGAGAGAGAGAAGGAAAGAGAAGAGAGAGAGAGAGATAGAGAGATGGGGGGTGAAAGAGAGAGAGAGAGAGAGATAGAAGGAAAGAGAAGAGAGAGAGAAAGATAGAGAGAGAGAGATAGAAGGAAAGAGAAGAGAGAGAGAGAGAGAGAGAGAGAGAGAGAGAGAGAGAGAGAGAGAGAGAGAGAGAGAGAGAGAGAGAGAGAGAGAGATAGAAGGAAAGAGAAGAGAGAGAGAGATAGAGAGATGGGGGGTGAAAGAGAGAGAGAGAGATAGAAGGAAAGAGAAGAGAGAGAGAGATAGAGAGAGAGAGAGATAGAAGGAAAGAGAAGAGAGAGAGAGAGATAGAGAGAGAATATGGAATATGCGTCAACAGTAACCTTGGGAAAATCCTCTGCATTATCATTAACAGCAGACTCGTACATTTCCTCAATGAAAACAATGTACTGAGCAAATGTCAAATTGGCTTTTTACCAAATTACCGTACAACAGACCATGTATTCACCCTACACACCCTAATTGACAACCAAACAAAACAAAACAAAGGCAAAGTCTTCTCATGCTTTGTTGATTTCAAAAAAGCCTTCGACTCAATTTGGCATGAGGGTCTGCTATACAAATTGATGGAAAGTGGTGTTGGGGGTAAAACATACGACATTATAAAATCCATGTACACAAACAACAAGTGTGCGGTTAAAATTGGCAAAAAACACACACATTTCTTCACACAGGGTCGTGGGGTGAGACAGGGATGCAGCTTAAGCCCCACCCTCTTCAACATATATATCAACGAATTGGCGCGGGCACTAGAACAGTCTGCAGCACCCGGTCTCACCCTACTAGAATCCGAAGTCAAATGTCTACTGTTTGCTGATGATCTGGTGCTTCTGTCACCAACCAAGGAGGGCCTACAGCAGCACCTAGATCTTCTGCACAGATTCTGTCAGACCTGGGCCCTGACAGTAAATCTCAGTAAGACCAAAATAATGGTGTTCCAAAAAAGGTCCAGTCACCAGGACCACAAATTCCATCTAGACACCGTTGCCCTAGAGCACACAAAAAACTATACATACCTCGGCCTAAACATCAGCACCACAGGTAACTTCCACAAAGCTGTGAACGATCTGAGAGACAAGGCAAGAAGGGCCTTCTATGCCATCAAAAGGAACATAAATTTCAACATACCAATTAGGATCTGGCTAAAAATACTTGAATCAGTCATAGAGCCCATTGCCCTTTATGGTTGTGAGGTCTGGGGTCCGCTCACCAACCAAGATTTCACAAAATGGGACAAACACCAAATTGAGACTCTGCATGCAGAATTCTGCAAAAATATCCTCCGTGTACAACGTAGAACACCAAATAATGCATGCAGAGCAGAATTAGGCCGATACCCACTAATTATCAAAATCCAGAAAAGAGCCGTTAAATTCTACAACCACCTAAAAGGAAGCGATTCCCAAACCTTCCATAACAAAGCCATCACCTACAGAGAGATGAACCTGGAGAAGAGTCCCCTAAGCAAGCTGGTCCTAGGGCTCTGTTCACAAACACAAACACACCCCACAGAGCCCCAGGACAACAGCACAATTAGACCCAACCAAATCATGAGAAAACAAAAAGATTATTACTTGACACATTGGAAAGAATTAACAAAAAAACAGAGCAAACTAGAATGCTATTTGGCCCTAAACAGAGAGTACACAGTGGCAGAATACCTGACCACTGTGACTGACCCAAACTTAAGGAAAGCTTTGACTATGTACAGACTCAGTGAGCATAGCCTTGCTATTGAGAAAGGCCGCCGTAGGCAGACATGGCTCTCAAGAGAAGACAGGCTATGTGCACACTGCCCACAAAATGAGGTGGAAACTGAGCTGCACTTCCTAACCTCCTGCCCAATGTATGACCATATTAGAGAGACATATTTCCCTCAGATTACACAGATCCACAAAGAATTTGAAAACAAATCCAATTTTGATAAACTCCCACAGAGAAATTCCACAGTGCCATCACAGCAGCAAGATTTGTAACCTGTTGCCACAAGAAAAGGGCAACCAGTGAAGAACAAACACCATTGTAAATACAACCCATATTTATGCTTATTTATTTTAACTTGTGTGCTTTAACCATTTGTACATTGTTACAACACTGTATATATATAATATAACATTTGTAATGTCTTTATTGTTTTGAAACTTCTGTATGTGTAATGTTTACTGTTAATTTGTATTGTTTATTTCACTTTTGTATAATATCTACCTCACTTGCTTTGGCAATGTTAACACATGTTTCCCATGCCAATAAAGCCCCTTGAATTGAATTGAATTGAATTGAAATTGAATTGAGAGAGAGAGAGAGAGAGAGAGAGATAGAAGATTATGGATTTGTCCCAAATTGCACCCTATTTCCAAGTGCATACTGTATTTTAGATGCAACCTATAACTATTGCGTACCCTTTCTCTGTTCTCTCACAATGAGAGACTCCCAGACCAAATCACACCCCAGTCAGACATGCCTCTCCTCTGTCTGGCTCTCCAATCACTGAGAGGCTTTCAACAAGCTCCACACTCTGTGATTTCTCCAGATAGAAAAATGCATGGCAAATATGACCACTCTAAAGTGCACACAATGCTCTCTCTCTTTCTCTCTTTCTCTCTCTCTTTCTCTCTCTCTTTCTCTCTCTCTTTCTCTTTCTGTCTCTCTCTTTCTTTCTCTCTCTCTCTTTTTCTCTCTCTTTCTTTCTCTCTCTCTTTCTTTCTTTCTTTCTTTCTTTCTTTCTTTCTTTCTTTCTCTTTCTTCTTTCTCTTTCTCTTTCTCTCTCTCTCTCTCTCTCTCTCTCTCTCTCACTCTCACTCTCCCTCTCTCTCTCTCTCTCTCTCTCTCTCTCTCTCTCTCTCTCTCTCTCTCTCTCTCTCTCCCTCTCTCTCTCTTTCTCTCCCTCTCTCTCTTTCTTTCTCTCTCTCTTTCTTTCTATTTCTCTCCTCTCTCTCTCTCTCTCTCTCTCTCTCTCTCTCTCTCTCTCTCTCTCTCTCTCTCTCTCTCTCTCTCTCTCTCTCTCTCTCTCTCCAGATTATAAAAAATTGTTCAAGCTTTGAGGCACGGAATCACCACGGCATGAAATTGCTGCAATCACATTCACTTCAAATAATCTGAAGAGGAAACACCGTAGGCATTCAACTCCAACAAAATATAACAGCAGGCTCTGAATTCTGCAGGTCAGGAGTCAACCGGTTTACTTTGTTACTATGGTTTATAGAAATACCGTCAGCTTTATGCTGACGATCAGGTAGTCATAGCTACCACAGTAGTTGACCATGAGGATAGACTAGTCATTAGCGGGACTCTGACGAACCATCAAACAGGTAAAGCGTCAACACAGGACTAAGATGGAATCGTACTACAGCGGCTCTGACCCTCGTCGGATGTGGCATGGCTTGCAAACTGTAACAGACTACAAAGGGAAGCACAGCCAAGAGCTGCCCAGTGACACGAGCATACCAGATGAGCTAAATAACTTCTATTCTCGCTTCGAGGCAAGTAACACTGAAACATGCATGAGAGCATCAGCTGTTCCGGATGACTGTGTGATCAAGCTCTATGCAGCCGATGTGAGTAAGACCTTTAAACAGGTCAACATTCACAAGGCCACAGGGCCAGATGGATAACCAGGACGTGTACTCCAAGCATGCGATGACCAACTTTCAAATGTCTTCACTGACATTTTCAACCTCTCCCTGTCTGAGTCTGTAATATCAACATGTTTCAAGCAGACCACCATAGTCCCTGTGCCCAAGAACACTAAGGTAACCTGCCTAAATGACTACCGACCCGTAGCACTCACGTCTGTAGCCATGAAATGCTTTGAAAGGCTGGTCATGGCTCACATCAACACAATTATCCCAGAAACACTAGACCCACTCCAATTTGCATACCGCCCCAACAGATCCACAGATGATGCAATCTCTATTGCACTCCACACTGCACTTTTCCCACCTGGACAAAAGAAAAACCTATGTGAGAATGCTATTCATTGACTACAGCTCAGCATTCAACACCATAGTGCCCTCAAAGCTCATCACTATGCTAAGGATCCTGGGACTAAACATCTCCCTCTGCAACTGGATCCTGACTTCCTGACCGGCCGCCCCCAGGTGGTAAGGGTAGGTAACAACACATCTGCCACGCTAATCATAAACACGGGGGCCCCTCAGAGGTGCGTGTTCAGTTCCCTCCTGTACTCCCTGTTCACTCATGACTGCACGGCCAAGCACAACTCCAACACCATCATTAAGTTTGCTGACGACACAACAGTGGTAGGCCTGATCACAGACAACGACGAGACAGCCTATAGGGAAGCGGTCAGAGACCTGGCCGTGTGGTGCGAGGACAACAACCTCTCCCTCAATGTGATCAAGACAAAGGAGATTATTGTGGACTACAGGAAAAGGAGGACCGAGCACGCCCCCATTCTCATCGATGGGGCTGTAAAGGTTGAGAGCTTCACGTTCCTTGGCCTCCATATCACCAACAAGCTAACATGGTCCAAGCACAACAAGACAGTCGTGAAGAGGGCATGACAAAACCTATTCCCCCTCAGGAGACTGAAAAGATTTGTCATGGGTCCTCAGATCCTCAAACGGATTTACAGTTGCACCATCGAGAGCATCCTAACGGGTTGCATGACTGCCTGGTATGGCAACTGCTAGGCTTCCGACCGCGAGATACTACAGAGGGTAGTGCGTATGGCCCAGTACATCACCGGGGCCAAGCTTCCTGCCATCCAGGACCTCTATAACAGGTGGTGTCAGAAGAAGAACCAAAAAATTGTCAAAGACTCCAGCCACCCTAGTCATAGATTGTTCTCTCTGATACTGCACGGCAAGCGGTACCGGAGCGCCAAGTCTAGGTCCAAGAGGCTTCTAAACAGCTTCTACCCCCAAGCCATAAGACTCCTGAACATCTAATCAATTGGCTCCCCAGACTATTTGCATTGCCCCCACCCCCTCTTACACCGCTGCAGCGACTCTCTGTAATTATCTACGCATAGTCACTTTAATAACTCTACCTACATGTACATTTTACCTCAATTACCTCGACACCGGTACCCCCTGTACATCGCCGCGCTATTGATATTTAATTATTTGTTATTCTTATCTCTTACTTTTGGGGGGGGACGGGGTATTTTCTTTAAACTGCATTGTTGGTTAAAGGCTTGTAAACAATAATTTTACTGTAAGGTCTACACCTGTTGTATTCAGCGCTTGTGACAAAGAAACTTTTATTTGATTAGATTTTTCGGTTAGATTTTTTTTATCCTAATCAAATAAAATCAAATGTTATTTGTCACGTGCTTCGTAAACAACAGACTAACATTGAACTGCTGACTGACTGGTCCTTTTACGAACTGCTGACTGACTGGTCCTTTTACGAACTGCTTACTGACTGGTCCTTTTACAAGATAAAAAAATATAGAAATAGTGACATGAGAAATAAATACACAGTGAATAATGAATAACAATAACGAGTAAAAAATAGCATGGCTATATACAGGGAGCACCAATACCGAGTTGATGTGCAGGGGTACGAGATAATTGAGGTAGCTATGTACAGTGCCTTCAGAAAGTCTTCATACCCCTTGACTTATTCCACATTTTGTTGTGTTACAACCTGAATTTATAAATTTAAAATGGATTAAAGTGAGCCATACAAGCTAGAACCGCCAGTTCCTACTACCATGCCCCGTTCAAAGGCACTTCTTACGTCTTTTGTCTAGCCAATTCACCCTATGATTGGCACAAATACACAATCCATGTCTCAAGACACTCGTAGGCTCAGTCACTGGTATACTTTTATTTATAAAGCCATTTTGGATTTACTACCTTTTTATTTGGGCATTTTTATTGTTCAGAAATGTGGCGGGTACTCTCTTCGTTCACTGGACTTTATCCTGCTAACTGTTCCAAATGTCCGAACTGAATTTGATCAAAGGGCTTTTATGTACTCTGCGCCATCGTCTTGGAACGCCTTACAAAATACTTTTAAACTGGAAGAACTTGTCCCGATTGGTATTTTTAAATCACTGATGAATGATATTGAGACTGATTCCCTGACCTGTCAATGTTTTTAATTTACTGTTTTTGAATTTTGTTATACTCTTGTGAATTCTATGGTTTTTACTTGTAGTTTTTCATGTTGTCTGTCTGTAATTGCGTAATGACTTGGTGCTGCCTATCTTGGCCAGGACGCTCTTGAAAAAGAGATTTGGAATATTAATGAGCCCTTCCTGGTTAAATAAAGGTTAAATAAAATAAATAAATTGTCTCAAAGCTCAAAAATCCTGATTTAGCCGGTATCCTCCAATGCAACTACACTGATTGAAGTGAATTCAACAAGTGACATCGATAAGGGATCATATTTCTCCACCTGGATTCACCTGGTCTGATGGAAAGAGCAGGTATTTCTAATGTTTTGCGTACTCAGTGTACATGACCAAGTCCCCAACTTCTCCAGTACTATATGTCAACCGGAGGTTTTACTGGAGGTTAGTTCCATCAATTACACAGGAAATTACACAGGAAATGAGATTGTCAAGTTTTTGTACAAACCAACTGTTAATGTTCTAAGGGGTGTGAAGAATTGACCCAACTAGGCAATCTCTCCTTTGTTAAATTACGTCTAGACTATTGAAAACCCAGTCAAATTAAAGAGAATTACGTGTTAGTAAACGTATCAAGCTTACTGGCACAGTATTAAATAGGGCTGGAGTGATACCAGTATCGGGAACAGGAAGTGACATTAACTTCTTTAGAAAAACAGCCCTTATGTTGGAAACAAACATCATTATTTTGTCATCCAGAGTCTCACGTATTTTTTTCCATGCTTTAAAAAAAAATTAAAACCCAAAGCAAACTCTTTAGTCCTTTAAAAACCTGCTCTATGTCAAATACGGTGTACTAAAGCTTGGAAAATAAATACATGAAACTCTGGATGACAACATAATGATGTTTGTTTCCAACATAAGGGCTGTTTTTCTAAAGACGTTAATGTCACTTCCTGTTCACGACCCTAGTAATAACCATATTCTTACACTGCCATTTTTCATACAGGAAATTAAAGTTTAGTTTAGTTTTTTTGCATTAAAAGGGGAGAAACACCATCATGACTGTGCAAGTCAAATTAGTCTAGTGTGTCTTCCTTATAGCACCTGATTCACCTACATGTATTTCATCACAATAACATTGTACATAAAGTAGATTCCCCCCCCCCCCCATATTGTCACTAACAAACCTGATTCACCTACATGTATTTCATCACAATAACATTGTACATAAAGTAGATTTCCCCCCCCCCATATTGTCACTAACAAACCTGATTCACCTACATGTATTTCATCACAATAATATTGTACATAAAGTAGATTCCCCCCCCCCCCCCATATTGTCACTAACAAACCTGATTCACCTGCAGGTATTCCGAATGCATTCTAATTCAGAATGTGACAATTCTGGCTTTTTCACAATAACATGGTACTGGCCTAATCTTCCGTAAAACATTATTTTCCATAATGAATCATTGGTCCTGCTGGTCAATAAGCCTCCCAGCACTTTACTGTGTAGAGGAACATCACCCACCCGTTATCGCTCTGCATCACACAAAGCACTTGATACTAAACTCTGGTGCCAGTAAGACACAGGGACGCTGCCAAGAGCTGACCCCGAGTCACATTCCCAAATGGCACATTATTCTCTTTTTAGTGCCTTACTGTGGTAAAAGGAGAGAGAGAGATATGGAGAGAGAGAGAGAGATATGGAGAGAGATATGGAGAGAGAGAGATGGAGAGAGAGATATGGAGAGAGAGAGATATGGAGAGAGAAAGATATGGAGAGAGAGAGAGATATGGAGAGAGAGAGAGATTTGGAGGGAGAGAGATATGGAGAGAGAGAGAGAGATATGGGGAGAGAGAGAAATGGAAACAGAGTGATATGGAGAGAGAGAGATATGGAGAGAGAGATATAGAGAGAGAGATATGGAGAGAGAGATGGAGAGAGAGAGGGAGAGAGAGAGAGATATGGAGAGAGAGAGATATGGAGAGAGAGATATGGAGAGAGAGATATGGAGAGAGATATGGAGAGAGAGAGAGAGATATGGAGAGAGAGAGATATGGAGAGAGAGAGATGGAGAGAGATATGGAGAGAGAGATATGGAGAGAGAGAGAGAGATATGGAGAGAGGGAGAGAGATATGGAGAGAGAGATATGGAGATATATATATATATATATATATCTCTCTCTCCATATCTCTCCCTCCATATATCTCCATATCTCTCTCTCTCCATATCTCTCTCTCTCCATATCTCTCTCATATCTCTCTCTCTCTCTCTATATATATATATATATATATATAGAGAGAGAGAGAGAGAGAGATATGGAGATATGGAGAGAGAGAGAGAGAGAGAGAGAGAGAGAGAGATATGGAGATATGGAGAGAGAGAGATATGGAGAGAGAGAGATATGGAGAGAGAGAGATATGGAGATATATGGAGAGAGAGAGATATGGAGAGAGAGAGATATGGAGAGAGAGAGATATGGAGATATATGGAGAGAGAGATATGGAGAGAGAGAGATATGGAGATATATGGAGAGAGAGAGATATGGAGAGAGAGAGATATGGAGATATATGGAGAGAGAAAGATATGGAGAGAGAGAGATATGGAGATATATGGAGAGAGAGAGATATGGAGAGAGAGAGATATGGAGATATATGGAGAGAGAGAGATATGGAGAGAGAGAGATATGGAGATATATGGAGAGAGAGATATGGAGAGAGAGAGATATGGAGATATATGGAGAGAGAGAGATATGGAGAGAGAGAGAGATATGGAGATATATGGAGAGAGAGAGATATGGAGAGAGAGAGAGATATGGAGATATATGGAGAGAGAGAGAGATATGGAGAGAGAGAGATATGGAGATATATGGAGAGAGAGATATGGAGAGAGAGAGATATGGAGATATATGGAGAGAGAGAGAGATATGGAGAGAGAGAGATATGGAGAGAAATGGAGAGAGAGAAATGGAGAGAGAGAGAAATGGAGAGAGAGAGAAATGGAGAGAGAGAGAAATGGAGAGATATGGAGAGAGAGAGAAATGGAGAGAGAGAGTCAGCAGAGAGGGGTTAAATGGGTTGCTGATGAAGACCTCTATCCATCTGGAGACAGGAGACAGGAGAGGGATCCATTCTCGAGAGAGAGAGGGAAAGGTGACGACGACACCTGAATAATTAACGAAGTGCCTCGAAGACACTCAGACTTCAAATCGCTCTCTCTGGATCAAAATCACCTTTGCTGAGGCATAGAGCTTGCGAATGAGATTGACTATAGACTAACCTTAAGTTATAACTATATATGTGAAATAGTTACCGTCATAGATTGACGTGTAAATTGTACTCTTCGTCCAATAATTGGTTAGGTAAGTTAAAGATACAACATACACGTAACCGCCAAAGTAAAGGAAACACCTACATAAAGCGTCTTAATAGGGTGTTGGGTCACCACCAATCAGAACAGCTTCAATGCACCTTGGTATAGATTCTACAAGTGTCTGGAATTCTATTGGAGGGATGTGACATCATTCCTCCACAAGATATTCCATCCCTTTTGGTGTTTTGTTGACGGTGGTGGAAAAATGCCGTCTCAGGCGCCTCTGGTGATTGAGACGGCCACTGAATACGATTGACGTGGTTTTTCATGTTCATCAATCCGTTCAGTGACCACTCGTGCCCTGTGGATATGCGATTTGAATTCCTCACAATCAAATGTCGACCGCATTATCTACCAAGGGAATTCTCTTCGATTATAATCACAGCCGTATATATTCCCCCCCAAGCAGACACATCGATGGCCCTGAACGAACTTTATCTGACTCTTTGTAAACTGGAAACCACACACCCTGAGGCTGCATTCATCGTAGCTGGGGATTTTAACAAGGCTAATCTGAAAACAAAACTCCCTAAATTCTATCAGCATATCGATTGTGCTACCAGGGCTGGTAAAACCTTGGATCATTGTTATACTAACTTCCGCGACGCATATAAGGCCCTCCCCCGCCCTCCTTTCGGAAAAGCTGACCACGACTTCCAGCCTACAAACAGAAACTAAAACAGCAAGCTCCCGCGCTCAGGTCTGTTCAACGCTGGTCCGACCAATCTGATTCCACGCTTCAAGACTGCTTCGATCACGTGGATTGGGATATGTTCCGCATTGCGTCCAACAACAACATTGACGAATATGCTGATTCGGTGAGCGAGTTCATTAGAAAGTGCATTGACGATGTCGTACCCACAGCAACGATTAAAACATTCCCAAACCAGAAACCGTGGATTGATTGCAGCATTCGCGTGAAACTGAAAGCGCGAACCACTGCTTTTAACCAGGGCAAGGTGACCGGAAACATGACCGAATACAAACAGTGTAGCTATTTCCTCCGCAAGGCAATCAAACAAGCTAAGTCCCAGTATAGAGACAAAGTAGAGTCGCAATTCAACAGCTCAGACACAAGAGGTATGTGGCAGGGTCTACAGTCAATCACGGATTACAAAAAGAAAACCAGCCCCGTCGCGGACCAGGATGTCTTGCTCCCAGACAGACTAAATAACTTTTTTGCTCGCTTTGAGGACAATACAGTGCCACTGACACGGCCCGCTACCAAAACCTGCGGGCTCTCCTTCACTGCAGCCGAGGTGAGTAAAACATTTAAACGTGTTAACCCTCGCAAGGCTGCAGGCCCAGACGGCATTCCCAGCCGCGTCCTCAGAGCATGCGCAGACCAGCTGACTGGTGTGTTTAAGGACATATTCAATCAATCCTTATCCCAGTCTGCTGTTCCCACATGCTTCAAGAGGGCCACCATTGTTCCTGTTCCCAAGAAAGTTAAGGTAACTGAGCTAAACGACTACCGCCCCGTAGCACTCACATCCGTCATCATGAAGTGCTTTGAGAGACTAGTCAAGGACCATATCACCTCCACCCTACCTGACACCCTAGACCCACTCCAATTTGCTTACCGACCCAATAGATCCACAGACGACGCAATCGCAACCACACTGCACACTGCCCTAACCCATCTGGACAAGAGGAATACCTATGTGACAATGCTGTTCATCGACTACAGCTCAGCTTTTAACACTATAGTACCCTCCAAACTCGTCATCAAGCTCGAGACCCTGGGTCTCGACCCCGCCCTTTGCAACTGGGTCCTGGAATTCCTGACGGGCCGCCCCCAGGTAGTGAGGGTAGGTAACAACATCTCCACCCCGCTGATCCTCAACACTGGGGCCCCACAAGGGTGCGTTCTGAGCCCTCTCCTGTACTCCCTGTTCACCCACGACTGCGTGCCCATGCACGCCTCCAACTCAATCATCAAGTTTGCGGACGACACTACAGTGGTAGGCTTGATTACCAACAACGACGAGACGGCCTACAGGGAGGAGGTGAGGGCCCTCGGAGTGTGGTGTCAGGAAAATAACCTCACACTCAACGTCAACAAAACAAAGGAGATGATTGTGGACTTCAGGAAACAGCAGAGGGAGCACCCCCCTATCCACATCGACGGGGCAGTAGTGGAGAAGGTGGAAAGTTCCTCGGGGTACACATCACGGACAAACTGAATTGGTCCACCCACACAGACAGCGTTGTGAAGAAGGCCCAGCAGCGCCTCTTCAACCTCAGGAGGCTGAAGAAATTCGGCTTGTCACCAAAAGCACTCACAAACTTCTACAGATGCACAACCGAGAGCATCCTGTCGGGCTGTATCACCGCCTGGTACGGCAACTGCTCCGCCCACAACCGTAAGGCTCTCCAGAGGGTAGTGAGGTCTGCACAACGCATCACCGGGGGCAAACTACCTGCCCTCCAGGACACCTACACCACCCGATGTCACAGGAAGGCCATAAAGATCACCAAGGACAACAACCACCCGAGCCACTGCCTGTTCACCCCGCTATCATCCAGAAGGCGAGGTCAGTACAGGTGCATCAAAGCAGGGACCGAGAGACTGAAAAACAGCTTCTATCTCAAGGCCATCAGACTGTTAAACATTTAGTGGCCGCTGCCAACATACTGACTCAACTCCAGCCACTTTAATAATGGGAATTGATGGAAATTGTGTAAAAATGTATCACTAGCCACTTTAAACAATGCCACTTAATATAATGTTTACATACCCTACATTACTCATCTCATATGTATAGACTGTACACTATACCATCTACTGCATCTTGCCTATGCCGTTCTGTACCATCACTCATTCATATATCTTTATGTACATATTCTTTATCCCTTTACACTTGTGTGTATAAGATAGTAGTTGTGGAATTGTTAGGTTAGATTACTTGTTGGTTATTACTGCATTGTCGGAACTAGAAGCACAAGCATTTCGCTACACTCGCATTAACATCTGCTAACCATGTGTATGTGACAAATAAAATTTTATTTTATTTGATTTGATTTTTTATTTAGATAAGGGGATGCAAATAGCTTTAATTAGCGCAGGCAGCACACCTTGGCCGTTCCCTGCATGTGTATGTTACATGTTAGCATGTACGTTGTAGATTAAGCTATAACATGTGTGAACATATACTGAATGGACAAAACATTAAGAACACCTGCTCTTTCCATGACATAGACTGACCAGGTGAATCCAGGTGAAAGCTATGATTCATTGTTGATGTCACTTATTAAATCCACTTCAATCAGTGTAGAGGAAGGGGAGGAGTCATACTAAAGAAGGATTTTTAAGCCTTAAAACAATTGGGACATGGATTGTGTATGTGTGCCATTGAGAGGGTGAATGGACAAGACAAAATATTGAAGTGCCTTTGAACGGGGTTTGGTAGTAGGTGCCAGGTGCACCGGTTTGAGTCAAGAACTGCAATGCTGCTGGGTTTTTCACACTCCACAGTTTCCCATGTGTATCAAGAATGGTCCACCACCCAAAGGACATCCAGCCAACTCAATATTATGAACCGTGTTCTCAATGTTTTGTCCACTCAGTGTATTTGCATGTTACATCTGAAACAGTTACTGATTGCCTTTTGTCGAGGAGCTGTCACCGTTCTCCTCACGATTCCTCTACGGAGAGGTCAGAGGTATGGAAACACCTACACACTGCACGTAGGAAACTCGAAGATGACAGCTGTTAACTAAATATACTCAGCACGTCTCTTACTCAATCTGCATTTGTACTGTGGATCCTATAATTATTTTCATTTTCCTACAAAGATTCATTTAAAAATACATGTTTATATCGTAAAAAAAAAAAAACATATATTCCACCTGTCACAGTAAAAAAAAAAAAATACGTTTTGGAAATGAGAGTTGTCAAGTGGAGGTGAGAACTTGCACTACTTTTACACTTTGTCAAACTTCTGGAGAAAAACAAGCTGGAAACTAAAACTCATTATTTGTTCCTGGTATGTTAATTAGTGTGTAGAACTGGCCGGGCACTTTACATTAGAATATCAATCAAAGGAATCAGGCAAACTCTCTCTCTCTCTCTCTCTCTCTCTCTCTCTCTCTCTCTCTCTCTCTCTCTCTCTCTCTCTCTCTCTCTCTCTCTCTCTCTCTCTCTCTCTCTATCCCTCTCTCTCTCTCTCTCTCTCTCTCTCTCTCTCTCTCTCTCTCTCTCTCTCTCTCTCTCTCTCTCTCTCTCTCTCTCTTTCTCTCTCTCTCTCTCTCTCTCTCTCTGAGCACTCTCTCTCTCTGAGCACTTTAACTCTCCAGCCGCAGCAAACCTTTTCATCATTCCACATTGTGTACTTCAGCCAGCATTATTTAATCCCCAAAACCTAAGCTAGGTTCAAATCAAATGTCATTTTATTTGTCACATGTGCCGAATAGAACAGCAGTGGTTAGACCGTTGGGCCAGTAACTGAAAGGTTGCTGGATCGAATCCCCGAGCTGAAAAGGTAAAAATCTGTCATTCTACTCCTGAACAAGGGCAGTTAACCCGCTGTTCCCCTGAACAAGGCTGTTAACCCGCTGTTCCCCTGAACAAGGCTGTTAACCCACTGTTCCCTTGAACAAGGCTGTTAACCCACTATTCCCCTGAACAAGGCAGTTAACCCCACTGTTCCCCTGAACAAGGCTGTTAACCCACTGTTCCCCTGAACAGTTAACCCACTATTCCCCTGAACAAGGCTGTTAACCCACTGTTCCCCTGAACAGTTAACCCACTGTTCCCCTGAACAAGGCAGTTAACCCACTGTTCCCCTGAACAAGGCAGTTAACCCACTGTTCCTAGGCCGTCATTGTAGATAAGAATTTGTTCTTAACTTACTTGCCAAATAAAAAATAAATTTAAAAAAGAGTTAGCGCAAAGAAAAATACAATGACAATAAAAGTAAAAAAGTAGCCATTTGATGGCCTATTCAGCAGTCTTATGACTTGGATGTAGAAGCTGTTCAGGAGCCTTTTGGTCCCGGACTTGAAACCTTGCTGTATAACTTTAACTTGGGTGTCTGGAGTCTTTTGACAATTATTAAGGCCTTCCTCTGACAATACCTGGTATAGAAATCCTGGATGGCGGTGTAATACACCAGTGGTGTGACGCTATGGTTTTGAATGCTGAACTGTAGTCAATCAAGAGCATTCTCACGTAGTTGTGGAGTGCAATAGAGTTTGCATTATCTGTGTGGATCTGTTGCAAATAGGATTGGGTCCAGGGTTTCTGGAATGATGGTGTTGATGTGAGCCATGACCAGCCTTTCAAAGCATTTCATGGCTACAGATGTGAGTGCTACGGGGCGATAGTCATTTAGACAGGTTACCATGGAGTTCTTGGGCACAGGGACTATGGTGGTTTGCTTAAAACACGTAGGTACTACAGACTGGGTCAGGGAGAGGTTGAAAATGTCAGTGAAGACACTTTCCAGCTGGTTAGCGCATGCTCTTAGTATGAGTCCTGGTAATCCGTCTGGCCCTGCGGCCTTGCGAATGTTAACCTGTTTAAAGGTCTTGCTCACATCGGCTACAGAGAGCGTGATCATACAGTCGTCCAGAACAACTGGTGCTCTTACGCATTGTTCAGTGTTGCTTAACTCGAAACGGGCATAGAAGACATTTACCTTGTCAGGTATGCTCATGTCACTGGGAAGCTCTCGGATGGGTTTCCTTTGTAATCTATGGTAGTTTGCCCTCCCACATCCGACGAATATCAGTGCAGTATGGGTAGTACGATTCAATCTTAGGCCTGCGTTGACGCTTTGCCTGTTTGATGGTTCGTCAAAGGGCTTAGCAAGTTTTTATAAACGTCCGGATAAGTGTCCTGCTCCTTGAAAGTGGCAGCTCTAAATCAAATCAAATGTTATTAGTCACATGTGCTAAATACAACAGGGCTTCCTGTTCCTCTACCTTCATACGATCACGGAACTTAACATTCATTGATTTAAAAAAATATATATAATAAAATATATATCTACAGTTCACCTTACAGTGAAATTCTTACTTACAAGCCCCTAACCAACATTGCAGTTTAAAAAATACAAATGAGAATAAGAAATAAACGTAACAGGTAGTTAAAGAGCAGCAGTAAAATAACAATAGCGAGACTATATACAGGGAGTACCGGTACAGAGTCAATGTGCGGGGACACCGGTTATTCGAGGTAATTGAGGCAATATGTACATTTAGGTAGAATTACTAAAGTGACTATGCATAGATAATAACAGAGTATCAGCAGCGTAGAACGGGGGGCAATGCAAATGGTCTGGGTAGCTATTTGATTAGATGTTCAGGAGTTTTGTGGCTTGGAGGTAGAAGCTGTTTAGAAGCCTCTGGGACCTAGACTTGGCGCTCCGGTACCTCTTGTCGTGCGGTAGCAGACAGAACAGTATATGACTAGGGTGGCTGGAGTCTTTGACAATTTTTAGGGCCATCCTCTGACAACGCCTGGTATAGAGGTCCTCTGGCCTTTAGCTCAGTGCGGATGTTGCCTGTAATCCATGGCTTCTGGTTGGGGTATGTACGTACGAACACTGTGGGGAAGACGTCATCAATGCACTTACTTGTGAACCCGGTGACTGATGTGGTATACTCCTCAATGACATCGGATGAATCCTGTAGCATATTCCGGTCTGTGCTAGGGAAACAGTACTGTATCTTGGCATCCGCTTCATCGGACTACCTCCTGTTTGAGTTTTTGCTTGTAATCGGGAGGATAGAGTTATTGTTCTATTTGCCTAAAGGAGGTTGGGGGACAGCTTTGTATGCATTTCTGAAAAGGGAACTAGATTTTTTCATCCCATCTAGTTGCACATGTAACATGCTGGAAGAAATTAGGTGAAACAGATTTTAGTTTTCCTGTAAAATCACCAGCTAGGAGCGCTGCATTTTCTTGTTCTCTTACAGCTCTTTGAGTCCGGTCTTAGTGACAGCATTGGTTTGTGGGGGTAAATAGACAGCAAAAAATATAAATATAGAAACAAACTCTCTTGGTAAATAGTATGGTCTACAGATTATCATGAGGTACTCTAACTCAGGTGAGCAGAACCTCAAGACTTCCTTAAAATTAGAGACACCAGCTGTTGTAAACCAAGTGACACACACCGCCACCCTTGACCTTACCAGACTCTACAGATCTGTCCTGCTGATGCATAGAAAAACCAGCTCCAGTTGAAGTCGGAAGTTTACATACACTTAGGTTGGAGTCATTAAAAGTCGTTTTTCAACCACTCCACAATATTCTTGTTAACAAACTTTAGTTTTGGCAAGTCGGTTAGGACATCTACTTTCTGCATGACATGTGTCATTTTTCCAACGATTGTTTACAGACAGATTATTTCACTTATAATTCACTGTATCACAATTCCAGTGGGTCAGAATTTACATAGACTAAGTTGACTGTCCCTTTAAACAGCTTGGAAAATTCCAGAAAATTATATCGTGGCTTTAGAAGATTCTGATAGGCTAATTGACATCATTTGAGTCAATTGGAGCTGTACCTGTGGATGTATTTCAAGGCCTACCTTCAAACTCAGTGCCTCTTTGCTTGACATCATGGGGAAATCAAAAGAAATCAGCCAAGACCTCAGAAAAATAATTGTAGACCTCCACAAGACTGGTTCATCCTTGGGAGCAATTTCCAAACGCCTGAAGGTACCACGTTCATCTGTACAAACAATAGTACGCAAGTATAAACACCATGGGACCACACAGCAGTCATACTGCTCAGACGTTCTGTCTCCTAGAGGTGGACAAACTTTGGTGCGAAAAGTGCAAATCAATCCCAGAACAACAGCAAAGGACCTTGTGAAAATGCTGGAGGAAACAGGTACAAAATAATCTATATCCACAGTCAAACAAGTATCGACATAACCTGAAAGTCCGCTCAGCAAAGAAGAAGCCACTGCTCCAAATCAACTATAAAAAAGCCAGACTACGTTTTGCAACTGCACATGGGGACAAAGATCGCACTTTTTGGAGAAATGTCCTCTGGTCTGATGAAACAAAAATAGAACTGTTTAGCCATAATGACCATCGTTATGTTTGGAGGAAAAAGGGGTAGGCTTGCAAGCTGAAGAACACCATCCCAACCGTGAAGCACGGGAGTGGGCAGCATCATGCTGTGGGGGTGATTTTCTGCAGGAGGGACAGCAGCAAAGCACCCCTACAGAACTGAAAAAGTGTATGCGAGCAAGGAAGTCTACAAACCGGACTCAGTTACACCAGCTCTGTCAGGAGGAATGGGACAAAATTCACCCAACTTATTGTGGGAAGCTTGTGGCACCCTGAAACATTTGACCCAAGTTAAACAATTTAAAGGCAATGCTACCAAATACTAATTGAGTGTTTGTAAACTTCTAACCCCCTGGGAATGTGATGAAAGAAATAAAAGCTGAAATAAATCATTCTCTCTACTATTATTCTGCCATTTCACATTCTTAAAATAAAGTGGTGATCCTAACTGACCTAAGACAGGGCATTTTTACTAGGATTAAATGTCAGGAATTGTGAAAAACTGAGTTTAAATGTATTTGGCTGAGGTGTATGTAAACTTCCGACTTCAACTGTAGGTCTATATTATCCTTGTCTTTGTTCAGCCATGACTCCGGGAAGCATAGGATATGACAGTTCTTAACGTGGATAGTTTCGACTGGAACTCATCCATTTTTTCCCCCGGCGATTGAACAGACGGTAGAGGCGATTTATTCATTACCCTCCGTATTCTCACCAGGGTGCCCTCGCACAGGCCTCTGTAGCACCGTCATTACCCGCTGTATTCTCACCAGGGTGCCCTCACACCGGCCTCTGTAGCGCCGTCATTACCCGCCGTATTCTCACCAGGGTGCCCTCACACCGGCCTCTGTAGCGCCGTCATTACCCGCCATATTCTCACCAGGGTGCCCTCACACCGGCCTCTGTAGCGCCGTCATTACGCGCCGTATTCTCACCAGGGTGCCCTCACACCGGCCTCTGTAGCGCCGTCATTACGCGCCGTATTCTCACCAGGGTGCCCTCACACCGGCCTCTGTAGCGCCGTCATTACGCGCCGTATTCTCACCAGGGTGCCCTCACACCGGCCTCTGTAGCGCCGTCATTACGCGCCGTATTCTCACCAGGGTGCCCTCACACCGGCCTCTGTAGCGCCGTCATTACGCGCCGTATTCTCACCAGGGTGCCCTCACACCGGCCTCTGTAGCGCCGTCATTACCCGCCGTATTCTCACCAGGGTGCCCTCACACCGGCCTCTGTAGCGCCGTCATTACCCGCTGTATTCTCACCAGGGTGCCCTCACACCGGCCTCTGTAGCGCCGTCATTGCCCGTCGTATTCTCACCAGGGTGCCCTCGCGCCAGCCTCTATTGCGTCGTCTTTGCCTTCTAAGAGTGTAAGGGGATTAGAGCCTGGTCTTCAAGTAGAGGTTGGTGTTCTGATGTCCAGAAGCTCTCTTCGGAAACATTGTGTACAAAAAAAAAGGTTTGCTAAATTTCACAATTTGTCACGAGCCCGTAAAACAGCCTTCATTCATTCTAACTGTTGTGGGCTTTAGGTGCTTTGGTTTTGGAGGGAGAATACTCCAGAGGTCCAAGCTGATTGGTCCCTGACGACGACGACGGAAGTAAGTCGCAATCCCTGAGGACATGACTGGACGATGCCGATCTCAGGCATCAACCGTCAGATAAATGTCAGAAAAGAGGTGAAGAGTCTTGTTGCTTTCGTTTCTTCCATTTTGAGTGTTGACAGTTTAAAACGCAGGAACACGGAGAAGTTGCATCCTTTTCCCCCTTGCAAAAAGTAATACGGTGCCATTTTGAGACACATCCAAAGAGGAGAGTGGTACATCAGATGCTCCCTTAGGAAGAGTTTCAGAGACAGCGTTTTGTTTTCCCCGTCACAAGATTACATTCACAACAATGGTCAAAACAACATTCACTTAATAAGATTCACATTGTTTCGTGAATGATTTAAATATTTATAACTGTCAGAGAAACAACAGCAAAAAAGATTAAATGATTTAAATATAAACAACAGCGTCAGGATTAAATCAGACCAACAACCGGGTTGAAGCATCATGAGACATTTTTCACCATTTTGCCCTGACGGTGTTTTTTAATGTGTCCCAAATGGCACCCTGTTCCCTATATAGTGCACTACTTTCGACCAGGGCCCTATGGCACCCTATTCCCTATATAGTGCACTACTTTAGACCAGGGCCCTATGGCACCCTATTCCCTATATAGTGCACTACTTTCGACCAGGGCCCTATGGCACCCTATTCCCTATATAGTGCACTACTTTCGACCAGGGCCAATAGGGAATAGAGTGCCGTTTGGGATGCTAGCCCCTGACGGTATCAGGTGGGCCCAGCAGAGATTCAAAAGGGTAATGCAGCCATGATACTGTGTAATTGTACTATTATAGCACAGCAGCAGGCCCTCCATCCTCTCCCGCCGTGCTTTAGTGAATCATGAATAGCGGTTTATCCAGGGGTGTATTTTCAGGGAATGTGTGTGTGTGTATATATATATATATATATATATATGCCTACTGCTGTAACTAACGACCGCTGACATGAATAGGTTACTATCCCTTTTTGGTGTAGAAGGATGGAGGGATGGATGGAGGGATGGATGGAGGGATGGATGGAGGGATGGATGGATGGATGGATGGATGGATGGATGGATGGATGGAGGGATGGATGGAGGGATGGATGGAGGGATGGAGGGATGGAGGGATGGATGGATGGAGGGATGGATGGAGGGATGGATGGAGGGATGGATGGAGGTAGGAGAGCATAAGTGAAGGGGAGATTTCATATGGCGGACCGGTATCTGTAAACTGATTTGCCTGTAACCCCCCCCCCCCCCCCCCCACACACACACACACACACACACACACACACACACACACACACACACACACACACACACGCTCAAAAAACCCTCGGTATGCTCTGAACGTTAACAGAGCAGTACTTTGCTAACAACACCATGTGGGGTAAATGACTCAACCATTTATGAACAGCAGCAGAAGGGGATAGGCCATGCATATTAAACAGCTACCTTGCACACAACACACACACACATTAGTTCCGGTGTGAGTAGTAGAGGTAACTGACTAGTCTTGTCTTCGGCAGTGCTTACAACTTGTGTAATACTCCGAGGCGTCGACTCCCCCATGTGTTAATAATGCACGGGGAGTCTGTCTAACTGCCCGAAAACTGCTGTAACTAACGGCTGCTGCATTTACTGCCACACCTGTGGTGCTGTGTGCTTAGCTGAGGTAGAACATTTAGAGGGAGGATTAATCAAGACTATCACACCAATTACCTGTGTCCTGAACAGAGGGGGTTGAAGCTACCGTTCAGTGACGAGTACCGTTTATACCTCAGTATCGGATTTGCATTGTGTTCAGATAAAAAATCACGATTGTATTTTTGTCTTGTAACTTTGTATCAAACGGAGATGATATGTCCAGTGACGTGTGCAGAACATACGAGTGTAATTTTACCCGTCACTGGAAATATCATCTCCTGTTTGATACAAGTTACAAGACAAAAATTAAATCGTGATTTTTTTCTGAACAGATATCAAGCTACATGGGAACATGCTGAGATATCATAACAACACGTAGCCTTCTGTTTTCATGACAGCTAACCCGTATAGCTGTGGAAAGAGAAAGAGGTATGACTCACATCACTAGCAGCTGATACTGAGTTGGTTTAGACAAAGCCACAGGTGAATGAACTGCGGTTTTAAAAAGCGTCCCTGTCCTTAGCTTGTTGTCTCAGATCGCCTTGTAAAGCTAGCGACCAGGCTGTGTGCAGAGGACAGAAAGGTTAGATGTCCCCCTCCCTTCTCTTCCTCCCTCCCTCTCTCTCTCTCTCTCTCTTTCTCTCCCCCTCCTTCTCTCCCTCTTTCTCTCTCACTATTTCTCTCTCTCTCTCTCTCCCTCCCTCTCTTTCTCTCTCTCTCTCTCTCTCTCTCTCTCTCCCCCTCCCCTCTCTTTCTCTCTCTATCTCTCTCTCTCTCTCCCTCCTTCTCTCCCTCTTTCTCTCTCACTATTTCTCTCTCTCTCTCTCTCCCTCCCTCTCTCTCTCTCTCTCTCTCTCTCTCTCTCTCTCTCTCTCTCTCTCTCCCTCTCTCCCTCTCTCTCTCTCTCTCTCTCCCTCCCTCCTGGTTCATGTTAGATAAGGACCAGTGAAGTGATTTTGGACCAGGACAGAGCACCACATCAGAGGATGAGGAAGACGTTTATGCTTAAACAAAAAAAAAAGATATATTTTTTAAATGTAACCTTTATTTAAGTCAGTTATGAACAAATTCTTATTTACAATGACATCCTACCTGGGAACAGTAGGTTACCTGCCTTGTTCAGGGGCAGAACAACAGATTTTTACCGTGTTACCTCGGGGATTCAATCCAGCAACCTTTCGGTTACTGGCTCAACGCTCTAACCACTAGGCTACCTGTCGCCCCTACACTCTAACCACTAGGCTACCTGCCGCCCCTACACTCTAACCACTAGGCTACCTGCCGCCCCTACACTCTAACCACTAGGCTACCTGCCGCCCCTACACTCTAACCACTAGGCTACCTGCCGCCCCTACACTCTAACCACTAGGCTACCTGCCGACCCTACACTCTAACCACTAGGCTACTGTACCTGCCGACCCTACACTCTAACCACTAGGCTACTGTACCTGCAGCCCCTACACTCTAACCACTAGGCTACTGTACCTGCAGCCCCTACACTCTAACCACTAGGCTACTGTACCTGCAGCCCCTACACTCTAACCACTAGGCTACCTGCCCCCCCTACACTCTAACCACTAGGCTACCTGCCGCTCCTACACTCTAACCACTAGGCTACCTGCCACCTCTACACTCTAACCACTAGGCTACTGTACCTGCAGCCCCTACACTCTAACCACTAGGCTACCTGCCACCTCTACACTCTAACCACTAGGCTACTGTACCTGCAGCCCCTACACTCTAACCACTAGGCTACCTGCCACCTCTACACTCTAACCACTAGGCTACTGTACCTGCAGCCCCTACACTCTAACCACTAGGCTACTGTACCTGCAGCCCCTACACTCTAACCACTAGGCTACCTGCCGCCCCTACACTCTAACCACTAGGCTACTGTACCTGCAGCCCCTACACTCTAACCACTAGGCTACTGTACCTGCAACCCCAAACAAAGGAACAGAGGAGGGAATGGACTGATGTATTGATTGTTGTGTATTGTGTGTTGTGTATTGTGTATTGTGTATTGTGTGTTGTGTATTGTGCATTGTGTGTTGTGTATTGTGTATTGTGTGTTGTGTGTTGTGTATTGTGTATTGTGTATTGTGTGTTGTGTATTGTGCATTGTGTGTTGTGTATTGTGTATTGTGTATTGTGTGTTGTGTATTGTGTATTGTGTGTTGTGTATTGGGTGTTGTGTATTGTGTATTGTGTATTGTGTGTTGTGTATTGTGTATTGTGTGTTGTGTATTGTGCATTGTGTGTTGTGTATTGTGTATTGTGTATTGTGTGTTGTGTATTGTGTATTGTGTATTGTGTGTTGTGTGTTGTGTATTGTGTATTGTGTATTGTGTGTTGTGTATTGTGTGTTGTGTATTGGGTGTTGTGTATTGTGTGTTGTGTATTGTGTATTGTGTATTGGGTGTTGTGTATTGTGTGACGCCATACGGTTTTAATAAACAAACATCAAGGAGAGGATTTAGTTCCGTTCGCATTGTGACTTTGTCCTCTAATTTATTATTTATGTATTTATTTTATTTAACCTTTATTTATTTAGGCAAGTCAGTTAAGAAGAAATTCTTATTTACAACATAAAAACACTAGAAATAGCTTTTGACCTTGTGGGGACTAACAAAATGTCCACAGTTGGTCAAATTTTAGTTTGTTTACTATTCGTGTGGGGACTTCTGGTCCCCACAAGAATAGTTAAACACATCCACACACACACACACACACACACGCGCGCGCGCGCACACACACACACACACACACACGCGCGCGCACACACACACACACACGCGCGCGCGCACACACACACACACACACACACACACACACACACACACACACACACACACACACAGACACACAGACACACACACACACACACACACACACACACACACACACACACACACACACACACACACACACACACACACACACACTCACACACACACTCACACACACACACTCCTCTCCGACCTGGCATCCACTCTGCAGCCCCAGCTGGCCAAATGACTCAGAAGGGAAATCGATAAAACCATGAAAATAACCCCCTGCCACATGCATATTCAGGCCAGGGTTGAACGGAGAGAAATACACCACTCACACGCACGCCATGGTTCATTCTCTGTCTGACAGAAGGTATATAAATGACAGAGGAGATGTACGAGGACTGAGGCAGGTTTAAACAGGTATTCATTATGTTTGGCATAGCAATAGAGTATTTCAAATGCCTTATAGAGGTGGATGCCAAATATATATATATTTTTTTTAATCTCCTGTTAAATAGCTCTTTATTTCGGAGAGGTTTATGCCAGAGACAAGCGTTTTTCTGCATTCTCAAGGTGCATCCATGGAGACAAAGAATGACCTGTTTGTTTCTACGGCAAGGGGCTGAGGTTCAGCTAAGACCAGAGACATACAGTACCAGAGAGTTCCTCGAAGCACACCAGAGAGTTCCTCGAAGCACACCAGAGAGTTCCTCGAAGCACACCAGAGAGTTCCTCAAAGCACACCAGAGAGTTCCTCGAAGCACACCAGAGAGTTCCTCAAAGCACACCAGAGAGTTCCTCAAAGCACACCAGAGAGTTCCTCAAAACACACCAGAGAGTTCCTCGAAGCACACCAGAGAGTTCCTCAAAACACACCAGAGAGTTCCTCAAAGCACACCAGAGAGTTCCTCGAAGCACACCAGAGAGTTCCTCAAAACACACCAGAGAGTTCCTCAAAGCACACCAGAGAGTTCCTCAAAGCACACCAGAGAGTTCCTCAAAGCACACCAGAGAGTTCCTCAAAGCACACCAGAGAGTTCCTCGAAGCACACCAGAGAGTTCCTCAAAGCACACCAGAGAGTTCCTCAAAGCACACCAGAGAGTTCCTCAAAGCACACCAGAGAGTTCCTCAAAGCACACCAGAGAGTTCCTCAAAGCACACCAGAGAGTTCTTAAAAGCACACCAGAGAGTTCCTCGAAGCACACCAGTGGGGCGGCACACAGGCCTATAGAGGTATGTCTATTGCCATCTTGCATTTGGAGTTGGAGGGGGGAAAAAAACAGATAATGATTTCAGAACGGATCTTAAGAAAATACTTTGTTGAGAAAGCTTGTATAATCTGTCAAATTCTCTATTTACGTTTTGACACAAAACACTGTCAGACTTTAAAATTATTATTTTTTTAAACATAAAACAGATTAAACCAATTAAACATCGTTAACACACAGCATCAGGGGGAGTATTTCTATGGAAGGGAGACCGTTATAATGATTTAAAGCCAAATTAGTTTCTATTCCCGACAACAACAGGTCAGTATATCACGCTCCTATTAAATGAACGATGCAGTAGTTCACTATAATGAGTGTCGGAGAAATTAGAGTGGGAAGAAAATCACTTCTCTCTCTCTCTCTCTCTCTCTCTCTCTCTCTCTCTCTCTCTCTCTCTCTCTCTCTCTCTCTCTCTCTCTCTCTCTCTCTCTCTCTCTCTCTCTCTCTCTCTCTCCCTCTCTCGCCCTCTCTCTCCCTCGCTCTCTCTCTCTCTCTCGTAAAACCACTAGTTGAAAGGGCATCTGATCTGATACTACTCTTCAGAATGACATCGATATAATGTAATGAGTTTTATAGTTGGAAATTATTAAATGGATGAGAAGAGGTTCTCTGTCTCTTTTGCTAAGGTCTAAGGATCCGAGGTTTTCTACTAAGCTAACGTAGGGAATTGTTTTAAGATGGATCATTTCGCTATTTTTATTTAGAATTTTAGGACCCCTGTAGGTATCAAAAAAGTATATAAAAAAATATATTTGATGAATTTGGCCCAAAGAAATGCATTGAATATCAGATTCATACATGTAAAAACATACGTTGGAGTTATTGTCCTATATCTGAGACACATAAGAAAGCTCAGATGAATTGTTTTAAATGTTTATATCAGTATACCTCTGAAGTGGAAATGCTTGATTCTTTTCCATTCATTTTCCTGGTTAGATTCAGACGAGTTCCCGGAGAACACCATTGTGTCCGTGAGAGTCTCATTTTCCCGTAAAGGGGTCATATTAGTCTGTAGGCTAAACCATTCGGACACTAAAGACGTTTTCGTGACAAGACGGGATATCTCCTGGTCTGACAAACAAAGTGTTGTAGCTATGTCACCTTCCACCGCAGATGAGGAAGGTCGACATCGGCCAATGCGGTGGATGAAGACACAGCCCATGCAAAAAAAACAGATATATCGAACTTTAACAGACGGATTTTGATGTTTATTTTTAATATATACTAAATAAAGTTTCACAGGGGGAGCGGACATCGAAAGCCCAGTGCAGTCAAAAACCAGATTGTTCTGTCATTTATATATATTTCCACACAATGACAATGGAATAATACTTTGAAATTGTGAAAAAAATGATGATAATGCCGTTTTAGTGTAAAAGACGGCCTGAAATCTCAACCTGTCTTGGTGGGATGAAGTTTTGGCCTGGTGACATCACCAGGTGGAAAGACTAGTCGACCAATAAAAATGATTTATTGAGAAATTGCTCTTTGTTTAAGAAGAAACGTTTGCTTCTTTTTTGACCGTTTTAATTGAAAAAATAATTACATTAAGGTACTTTAATTGTTACCCAGAAATAATTTGATATTGAGATAAAAAACGGCTGCATTGGGCCTTTAAAGCACCCAGATGTTAGGACATCTGATACAAGCCTTAGTCTAACTGTTCGGATCGACATCTACTGCCTCTGATAACAGTTTGAGATCGTTCCAGTGCTGTCTTCTGAACGTCTCTCTAGGGAAGACATCCTCGGACGTTTCTCTGTACTTCACAGCCAGCCAGCCAATCACAGTTAACACCAGCAACACAGTATAGCACCCACACCATCAGTCCGACACAGCTTCAAACATATCTAAGATGTAAGTTAAGTTAATTAAACTCCACAGCTTCAAACATATAAGTTACATTCCAAAAGCCACATTGACGACCACTCATTTGTACATGTGAAAAGGTCCAGCTTCAAGCAGCTGCAGATCGGCAATAGAAGGACAACTACAACCTGTCTTTTTTTACAATACACCTTGAAGTGACCTCCACAGCGATGAGCACTGATTTAAAATATCGCAACATCAGATTCTAAAGAGGTACTGTATCTGAAGTAGTAGACAGAACACCAGCAGAAGGAACGTAACCTCGGCTACTTGAACTGTCACTAAATCCTCTCATGTGTTACGTGTATCTAATGGGGATTATTCTGTGTCTCTGTATTGTGCCCTGCGATGCGTGTTGATCTACTGAGCGGGCGTAGCAGCAATCCGGCGCAGGCTCACATAGAAAGTACCACTAATTACAGTTCCCTGGGGCTCTCTGAGGGGCACTCCATTACCACCACGCAGCAGCTTCAAGCCCACTGTGGCATAACGATGACCACTGGAGCCCTTCTACCCTGCCTTTTTTCCTACCTCCATCCCTGCCTTCATCTCTCTCTCTCTCTCTCTCTCTCTCTCTCTCTCTCTCTCTCTCTAACAATTAAATAAAAGTCACTTTATTGGCATTACCAAAGCAAGTGAAAAACAATAAACAAAAGTGAAATAAGCTCTGTCTCCCTCCTTATCTCTCTCTCTCTTTCTCTCTCTCTCTCTCTCTCTCCCCCAATCTCTCCATGTCTCTCTCTGTCTATCTATCTCTCTCTCTCCCTATCTCTCCCTGTCTCTCTCTCTCTCTCTCTCTCTCTCTCTCTCTCTCTCTCTCTTCTCTCTCTCTCTCTCTCTCTCTCTCTCCCCTCTCTCTCTCTCTCCCTATCTCTCCCTGTCTCTCGCTCTCCCTCCCTATATCTTTCACTCTTCATTATTATCTCTCCCTGTTTCTCTCTCTCTCTCCCTATCTCTCTATCATTATCTCTCTCTCTCTCCCTGTCTATCTCTCTCTCCCTATCTCTCGCTATCATATTCATATTCAGTATGCTTTATTTGCATGAAGGAGAAGGTCAGTGTTGCCAAAGCGAAGTGATGCACATACAAATATGAACACAACCTTGACAACAATAAGAACAGACATAGCTCTAATAAACATATAACAGATAAACAACATAACAACAAAACATCATAATACTAATAATAACATATAACAGATAAACAACATAACAACATAACATCATAATACTAATAATGTTTAACAGGTAAAACAACAAAACATGACAACAACAAAACAACATAACATCATAATACTAATAATAACATATAACAGATAAAACAACAAAATATCCCGTATCCAATACAGAAATATATTAATGGTCAACGTTCAGATTCCAATTCAACAAGCAAAAATTCAAATGACTGATGCACTTATATAGTCTGTTACTTATAATACATGGAGGAAATAGCACATGGTGTTTCCTCCCTTAGCTTTTGGTCTAGTAGGGGAAGTTGTGGCATGACTGGAAATACATTAATGTGTTCAGGTGGAAAATCGGTAATGAAGTAATCCACAACACTGTCTCCTAACAGAGCCGTTTGTGAATCTGTCCGGAGAGTCACCCGCTGTCCGACCACTAACTGTAACGGCTGTTATAATCCTCCTCCTCCTCGGTCGAGGAGAAGGAGTAGGGATCGGACCAAAACGCAGCGTTGTATGCAGACATAATGAATTTATTTAAACAAGACGAAAATACGAAGAACAGAATAGATTGAATAGATTACAAAACAACGTAGGCAGACCTGAACTTGAGAACTTACAATATAACACGAAGAACGCACGAACAGGAACAGACTTACCAAACGAACGAACACGAAACAGTCCCGTGTGGTGCAGAGCTGTCCACAGAGTCACCCGCTGTCCGACCTCTGTCTCCTAACACAGAGCTGTCCACAGAGTCACCCGCTGTCCGACCTCTGTCTCCTAACACAGAGCTGTCCACAGAGTCACCCGCTGTCCGACCTCTGTCTCCTAACACAGAGCTGTCCACAGAGTCACCCGCTGTCCGACCTCTGTCTCCTAACACAGAGTTGTCCACAGAGTCACCCGCTGTCCGACCTCTGTCTCCTAACACAGAGCTGTCCACAGAGTCACCCGCTGTCTGACCTCTGTCTCCTAACACAGAGCTGTCCACAGAGTCACCCCGCTGTCCGATCACTGTCTCCTATCACAGAGCTGTCCACAGAGTCACCCGCTGTCCGACCTCTGTCTCCTAACACAGAGCTGTCCACAGAGTCACCCGCTGTGACTCTGTCTCCTAACACAGAGTTGTCCACAGAGTCACCCGCTGTCCGACCTCTGTCTCCTATCACAGAGCTGTCCACAGAGTCACCCCGCTGTCCGATCACTGTCTCCTATCACAGAGCTGTCCACAGAGTCACCGCTGCGTCCGACCTCTGTCTCCTAACACAGCTGTCCACAGAGTCACCCGCTGTCCGACACTCTGTCTCCTAACACAGCGATGTCCACAGAGTCACCCCGCTGTCCGACCTCTGTCCCTAACACAGAGCTGTCCACAGAGTCACCCCGCGTCCGACCTCTGTCTCCTAACACAGAGCTGTCCACAGAGTCACCCCGCTGTCCGACCTCTGTCTCCTAACACAGAGCTGTCCACAGAGTCACCCCGCTGTCCAATCACAAACAACATATAGACTGAGACAGCCCTCCCCCTTTTTTGTATCCAAACTGTTTCTGGAAACGGGGACTTTTTGTGATGTAGGTAGATGTCTTTCCGATTAGATGTAGTGTCTAGACCGCCACATAGAAGCCCAGAGCCCAGACACTGAACACGTACTGTAGTATCTCTAGCTAAATATGATGAAATCCTTCTCCTATTTGATAGAGAGAGTTTTGAAGAGACATTTTAAATGGCACACAGAGGTATATGTTCTGACTGATCCTCAATAATTCATTTTATTTTTATTATTTGAATCCATATTTGTTTCGCCTTTTTATGTACTGCCGTGATCTGACTAGTCCTTTCGTCTATAATGCCTCCTAATTCTCTGCCATATTTAATTACGACGAGTTTATTGCAGGATACAATCAGATAATCAGTCGTTTGAACCATTTGTGAATACATCGTTGATTGTCCATGTTTCAAGTCAATGCTACGTAGAAAGGAGAAAGAGCGTAACACTGGAATGTTCGAGCTGCTTATACTTAAAGAGGCTATACTTCAAAATGTTTCTTATTAAGGGATGTGTTTAACAGTGGATTGCTTGATCTGTGGGACAATCTGTCATCGTTGTGAGTGTCATCATGTGTTATAGCAGGTTATAAGAGATAAAAAGAATACACAGTATGTTAGTATTTATAATATATGTATATATATATATATATAATTAGGTTATTCTCTCTCATCAGTATCTAGGCTACATATGAATACATCGGTAGTTTACCATGTCAACTGGAGTACATGGCTGTTTAACTCCAGTAGTTTAGAGTAGATTAGAGCCATCCCTCTCCGTCCCCTCTCTCTCTCTCTCTCTCTCTCTCTCTTCTCTGTCCCCTCTCTCTCTCTCCGTCCCCTCTCTCTCTCTCTCTCTCTCTCTCTCTCTCTCTGTCCCCTCTCTCTCTCTGTCCCCTCTCTCTCTCTCCGTCCCCTCTCTCTCTCTCTGTCCCCTCTCTCTCTCTCTGTCCCCTCTCTCTCTCTCTGTCCCCTCTCTCTCTCTCTGTCCTCTCTCTCTTCTCTCTCTCTCTCTCTCTCTCTCTCTCCTGTACCCTCTCACTCTCTGTCTCTCTCTCTCTCCCATCTCTCTCTCTCATCCCCTCTCTCCACTCTCTCTCTCTCTCTGTTCTCTCTCTTCTCTCTCTCTCTCTCTGTCCCCTCCTCTCTCTCTCTCTCTCTCTCTTCTCTCTCTCTCTCTCTCTCTCTCTCTCTCTCTCTCTCTGTCCCCTCTCTCTCTCTCTCTCTCTCTGTCTCTCTCTCTCTCTCTCTCTGTCCCCTCTCACTCTCTCTCTCTCTCTCTCTCCCCTCTCTCTCTCTCTCCCTCTCTCTCCACTCTCTCTCTCTCTCTGTCTCTCTCTCTCTCTCTCTCTCTCTGTCCTCTCACTCTCTCTCTCTCCCTCTCTCTCCACTCTCTCCCTCTCTCTCCACTCTCTCCCTCTCTCCTCTCTCTCTCTCTCTCTCCACTCTCTCTCTCTCTCTGTCTCTCTCTCTCTCTCTCTCGCTCTCTCGCTCTCTCTCTCTCTCTCTCTCAGTATATTTACAGTGGCTGTGTGTGGTGCTGGCAGGACGGGACATCCCCCATCACCCCCGTCCTCTGCTCCCGGCCTAAGTAATTCTAGATTAAATGACATCAGGTCTCCCCGCAGTGAGAGATGGAGTGAAGCGATAACACTGAGGGGTGGAGGCTAGATGGATTCTGGGTAATGGCCCAGAGCACCCAGCCCTGGCCACAGAGAAGGAGAGGTAACTCTCTATTCTTTCCTAGTGTCTT